>NC_041234.1:281723-283940 GCF_002837175.3 Physeter macrocephalus | reverse complement strand
AAAAAAAATAAATAAATAAAAATAAAAATAAAAAATAAAAATACAAAAAACATTCTTAGCTTATGAGCCCTACCAAAACAGGTGATGGGCCAGATGTGGCCCATTGGCTGTAGTTTGCCAACCCCCTGACCTGGAGGACAGAGATTAAGAAAAGGGAGTGCTAAGAGGTTGTTTTAATTACAGACATTTGCTGAAGAATGAAAACTAGAGCTTTGAAAGCTAGAGACAGAGAATGTGAAAAGAATACAAGACTTAGTGTCCAAACATCTCTGTTTTGACATGTCTAGGTTCTTGTACCCTAGTCACATTGATTCTTCTCTGGTCCTCAGCTTCTTCTTGCCAGCTAGATGATTAATTACCATGGCAACCCCAATGAGTCCAACAATAGCTCATATACTCGTGCTGCATTAAATCAAAATCGCTAATATTTTGAACGGAGTCTGGGCAAATTTACTATTTAAAATACAAGAGGAATGGCTTTGTTGAGAAATAAATAGGATTGCAGAGAGTTATAAATAGCTTTAACACTGCTATACTAATTTGGAAACAACTCTTACTATAAATAAGTCAATTATCATGCATTACAATAAAAAGCGATTATATGTGACAGCCCTGGAGCCTAATTCTAATTATTATTTACATTTTAAAGAAATAATAGATTCATATCTTGAAATATTCAAATTTTCAGACTCTCCACTATAATTAGCCAAAATATGTGTAGTTGTCCAGTATTTCACATTATTTCTTATTTTGTCTTATTTTACAAATCTTCCATTAAATAAATCTCAAGAAGGCAAACTCAGCCAAACCTTTAACCTAATGTAAAATAACTGCTCGGACATGAAACGCTAGTTTTCCTTAATGAATTAGATTTCAGAATTAAAGTGTAAATGGAAAGACAATTTGTTGATCCTATTTTCCTATTAATAATAATATGAGGACTTTTTCCGCCATGACCTACCCCAAGAATTTCAACCAAAAAAAAAAAAAAAAAAAAGAAAGAATGAAAGAAAGCAGCAGCAAAATTAGCTGTAAGTTGCAACTTGAAAGAGATGGTATGGATTGGCCTCCCCCAAACTATTCTTACCTCCATCCCTTTTCCTTTGACTTTCTCTATCATAAAGACTAAAAAGCTAATGTTGATTTAACTTCCAGTGTTAGAGTTCGCCATGTCACATGGTTCTAGCCATAAGAGAAAGGCTAAAGAAATCCCTGAGCAGAGTTACTTTGCCTGAATAAAACTAGGAGAAGCCCTTTGTTCTTCCCTCTTTTCCCTGCCTGGAACAGAGAAGTAATGCCTGGAGGCACAGCAGCCATCTTGCAACTCTGGTGACAAAGCCACTTGCTAAGAGTGGGAAAAGAGAAAGCTAGAAAGAGCCTGGATCACTAGACACCATCCTTGAGCCCTGGATAATAATCTGGAAAGTCTTCCTCAGTACTTTTTCTTTTGTGAGAATAATAAAATTCTTTCTTACTTACACAGTCACTATTTGCTAGGTTTTCTGGGGGGTTTTGGTTTTGGTTTTTGCAGCTAATTGTATTTGTAACTGATAAACAAGTAAAACAAGGCAGGATTACTTGCCATCTATTACACACCAGTGGTTCTCAAACTACAGCACAGATCAGAGTCACCGGGAAGACTTATTAAAATTCAGATTGCTAGGCTCTAGCCCCAGAATTTCTGATACAGTAGGTCTTGGATGGCTAACAGGAAGCTGCATTTCTAACAAGTACCCAGGTAATGCAGCTCTGGCTGCATCAGGGGCCACACTTTAAGAACCACTGGATTACACAATAGCATTTCATAACATAACATAACACACAACATAGTATAGCATAGCATACCACAGCACACCATAGCACAGGACTGCATAATATATATAACATAACATCCAACTTTCCAAGTTCCTATTTCCCCGTTGCTTTTTGTTTTTTTTTTAACATCTTTATTGGAGTATAATTGCTTTACAATGGTGTGTTAGTTTCTGCTTTAGAACAAAGTGAATCAGCTATACATATACATATGTCCCCATATCTCCTCCCTCTTGCGTCTCCCTCCCACCCTCCCTATCCCACCCCTCTAGGTGGTCACAAAGCACCGAGCTGATCTCCCTGTGCTATGCGGCTGCTTCCCACTAGCTATCGGTTTTACATTTGGTAGTGTATATATGTCCATGCCACTCTCTCACTTCGTCCCAGCTTACCCTTCCCCCTCCC
>NC_041234.1:260828-281525 GCF_002837175.3 Physeter macrocephalus | reverse complement strand
CTCCCTCTGTTGCGGCCTCTCCCGTTGCGGAGCACAGGCTCCGGACGCGCAGGCTCAGCGGCCATGGCTCACGGGCCCAGCCGCTCCCCGGCACGCGGGATCCTCCCAGACCGGGGCGCGAACCCGGTTCCCCTGCATCGGCAGGCGGACGCGCAACCACTGCGCCACCAGGGAAGCCCGCTTTGCTTTTTAAAAAATAAATTTCTGCCTGGTCTCCAGGCCAAATACTCCTTAGTAATCTTAACTCCAAGTGTAAAATAAGTCACAAAAAGATCAGCAGATATTATAGTTCTGCTCCTTCCTGAAGCTAGAATATAGGGAAAGAGCCGTCTAGCACTTGCCAGGCTAGACTATTTGCTATGTCATTTCCTGGCACATAATTATGCTGCTTGCTGACAACTATTCTACCTTCTGTCCGTCCGTAAATTGTAAATGACAGTTTGGAAGCTGTTGGCCGAAAATTCTGAGAAAGAAACCTTTACAGGGAGAGGCAAGGATAAAATCATGGTCAATTTAGAGTGGTTGCTGATAAGCTAGACCTGAGAAACATTGTCAAATTAGCACACTGTGAAAGAAATGAAATTTCCTGTCCCTTCCTCTTCCCCACTTCCACTCCTACTACCTAGAGTCTCAAAGCATGCGATCCACTCAACAATTCAAATTTCATTGGAATGAGTTAGAAAGACTAGTGCTTGGAAGACTTTTGCTACCTGCTAGAATAACACACAGTTGAATTTTACACTTAGGGTGAAGAGAAAAGTTTCTATCATGCCCACACGTTGCCCTATACTCACAGCCTGCCCCCCTCCCCATTATGACATGCTTCAAAAGCCCTCAAAAAGAGTCATCCTTTGAAGACTTCCCTGGTGGCGCAGTGGTTAGGATTCCTCCTGCCAATGCAGGGGACACGGGTTCAAACCCTGGTCCAGGAGGATCCCACATGCGGAGCAACTAAGCCCGTGCGCCACAACTACTGAGCCCACGTGCCACAGCTACTGAAGCCTGTGTGCCTAGAGCCCACGCTCTGCAACAAAGAGAAGCCACCGCAATGAGAAGCCCGTGGACCGCAACGAAGAGTAGTCCCCTCTCTCCACAACTAGAGAAAGCCTGCGCGCAGCAACGAAGACCCAACGCAGCCAAAACTAAATAAATTTGTTTAAAAAAAAAAAGTCATCCTTTGAGAAAAGCAATTCAGCCATTTTCCAGGTCAAATATGTGGTCTACTTTAGCTCCCCTTCCAGGAACTGGTCAAAATAATCCTCTGCCCTAGTAGCTACATGTTTTAAGCCATGCTTTGTTAATCAACTAGGGGAGATGGATGAGTCTAATTTACCCGTCACTCATCCACTCCCTGTTGTGTCCAGGATCTCAGTGAGTGGGACAAAGTAACTAGTGTGACTTAAATAACCAAGCCTGGCCAGCCTTCACAGAAATTCAGAATTCGGGGATCAGAAAAGCTCGTTAGTCCTCCTCAAAATGACATCTAACACCTTGACCTTCTTTTATCACTGCCCCACCTGCCGAGCTAACAAGTCATAGGTTCCTGGAATATACTTCTATGATCACCTACATTCCTTAAAACACTTGCAGACCTTAGCACCAGGGATTTCCGGTTTTAAACCCTCTCCAGTACCTATTTTAGTCTTCCAACAAGTTTTGATTCTTTGCCATTTCCCATGAGAAGCCTGAGAATAAGAAACAGAGTAGAGAGCCATCTCTCACTGTTCCTTTTTGATCTAACTTAGCTTTTCAAGTGTAGCCAAAACTTGTAAGTTTCCCTTTAAGACAACTCCAGCCGCAGATGTTTGAGAGTATACTTTATATAAGGTATCGTGCTGAAAGCACAAATTATAAGAAGCCAAGCGTTAAACGGGAGGCACAAAGCATCTGTGTAAAGTGACTATAGAGGAAAAGTCATCCTCAAATGCGGGCAAGGTGGACAGGGCCTCACAGTGGACATGAACTTGCAGGAAAGATAGAACATAACTACAAAGAGAAACTTCTGAGAGATGGGATTCCAAGGAAGGGGAACATCTGGAGTCAGGAAACAGTGAGGTATGGTGGAAAGAACATGGGTTTGAGGGTCAGGCAAATCTGGGTTTGAAGCCACTGCCTAGATGTGTGAGTTGAGTGAGTTACTTCAATGCTCTGAAGACTCAATTTCCTTACGTGTGAAGTAGGAGTAATAATACTTCTCTTGAAGGATTGTCCTAAAACTACTAAAAATTTTTAAAAGGATGTAAAATTTCAACATACAGCTCAATCAATAGAGCTATTATAGCAAAATCCCAAGTGTGGGCTTAAACATGAGGTATACCAGGTAGGACAAGTTTGGTTGGGGTGAATGCTTTCCAGAAAGGACTTAGACATTAAAAGGAAAAACTGACTCAGTAAATTAAATGCAGATTTCAGCAGGCCTTGAACTGCCAGGCTAAAGAGTTTGAACTTGATTCTGGAGACAATATGAATACGAAATCTATCAAGAATTTTTTAGGAAGGGAAGTGACATGTTCAAACCAGTAATTGTCCAAGTAATTAAGACTCTTCTTGTACTGACTGGAACTGAGGAGATTAGATGTTATTCTCAGGTGGGTTAATTTCCCATTCATGCCAAACTAGTGTTCTACTCCAGCCAAGTATCTGGGTCATCGCAGCTCTAGTAGTCAGGCTAAGCTAAGGAACAAATTAACTCCCAATCTCAGTGGCCTGACCCAACAAAGATATATTTTTTCTCAAACTTCAAATCCAGCACTGGTTCATGGGGCTCTGCTCCATATAGTAACTCAGGAATCCAAGCTGATGGAGGTGCCACCATCTTGTCACACCATGATCTCAACACAAGATTTCTAGGGCCACTGCAACAGGAGAAGAAAGGGTTGAGAGGTGATACAGAGACCTTATGGCCAGGCCTGGTAATGGTACACTTCACTGCTGCCCACATTCTATTGGTCATAACTCAATCTCAACCTAACTGCACAGGTGGCTGGGAAATGTAGAGGAACACATGCAATGTTAGGCAAGCAGCTCACTGCCACCAGGGAGCCACCCCTTCCTTTTATACTCCTCCCTGTATGCCCTTCCCTTATGCAGCTGCAGGCCCACCACCCTAAGGGCTCCTCAGAGGCTGTAGCACGTGAGGTCTTCCCTCTAAGTTCTCTTTAAGTCATTAAGTCGAGCTCCATTCCACAGTGCAGTTCAATGAAGACAGAATATTTTCCCTGTCCACTGAGCTACTGAGGGTACAAAATAGGCAGATCCGGAAAACTTGGGGATAGACGAATGTATTTCAGATGTGTCTGCTCTTCAGAGCTTACAAAGTATGCATAAGAGCCGAGTAAACTGGAAAGCCAATGAGGTAGTTTTAAAACAAATTCCCCGGAAGGATTCCAATGTCTTTAGTGAGGTGATAAAGTACAGATGTTCAGTGTGCCAAGAACACAAAGAAATTATATATGCACAATGGAACAACACACCAAAGGTGAGTGACGATACATGAATCATTCCAACTAATCCATAAATAAAAACATATGTCAATACATTAGTCCTTGCAGAACAACTGGACATGTCATGTGTTTAAAAAAATTCTTAGGTGAAAGTTTGAGAAGTGATTAAAGTTGGATCTTTAATACTACTACTAAGAATGACTCTCTTCGTAAAAATGTTTACTAAGTGCTAAAAATCTTCCAGTTGCTTTGCATGAATTAATTCATTTAATCTTCACAACAACCTATGTGTCAATGTTATCACCATTTTACAGATGAGGGAAGTGAGATTCAACTGTTTAATAACTCATCCAAGGCCTCCTAACTAGTAAGTGGAAGATCTAAGGTTCAAACCTAAGCAATCTTTCTAGAGAAATTGAACTTCATTATTGTGTTTGGCCTCCTATATAAATGTACCATATCTGGGATTCTGCAGACCTACTGAAACCTTCTGAGGCGCCTCTCAAAACCTCAAGGTGCACCCGAAGCCCCAGTGTGTTGTGAAGTTCACTCCAGTGCCACCACGCTCCCCAGCATCTGGCCAAGAAACATAGCCTTTAGATATCACCTTTCACAAAGCTACTCACATGGCTATTTGGCCTCTAACTGATTCAGACTTTGGGAGAGATTGGAAGAGGTCTGTCTAAGGAGAACCAGATTACCCTGCTAACCTTGGACAAAGAGCAATAGAAATGAAAATACTATCATAGACACCGTGAATCAAGAGACTTGTGTTCTAGTCCTGATTCTACACGTTCCTAGCTGTGTAAAACAAAGTCACAAATATTTATTGAGCATTGTTCTGGCTATCCACTTCTTAATAACAAACCACCCCAAAATTTAGTGGCTTAAAAGAACAACCATTTTTTATATCTCATGATTTTATGAGTCAGGAATTTGGGCAGGGCTCAGCTGAATGATTTCTCTGCTCCTCATGTTATCAACTGAGATTACTCAGTGGTATTCAGCTGGTGGGTGGACTGGTCTGGAGGGTCCAAGGTGGCTTCTTTTACATGTCTGGCAGTGATAGGCTCCACTAGGCTCACCTGAGACTGTTGACTAGAGTTCCTGAGCGTGGCCCCTCCAACATGGTGGCTTCAGGATAGTCAGAATTCTTATAAGTTGACTGGTTTCCCTCAAGGTAAGCATTCCAAGAGGCTTAGAAAGCTACAAGGTGTATTATTTCCTAGCCTCGGAGCTTCAGAACATCACTTCTACCACAATTTATTGATTAAGAAAGTCACTAAGTCTAGTTCTAAATCAAGGGGAGAAGAAATGGATTCCACCTCTCAGTGGGAGGAGTCACAAAGAAAGAAGCCATTCTGAATCTACTGCAAGCACCTACTCTGTGCCAAGCACCGTACTAGTCATACATACATACATATGTAGACATACAAGGCCCCTGTTCTCCTGGGGTATATGTATGCTTTTCAATATAAAATGAAACATTTTTATTATGAGATTGTATATTTTCTTTGATTGTTCATTTAAGATAGGGCTCCTCTCGATCCCCCAGGAGGATAAACTGGTCCTATAAATATTAGTAAAGCCAAATAGTAAATATTTTGGCTTTGCAAGTCATACAGTCTCTGTTGCAATTATTCAACTCTACTGTTTATAGCCCCAAAGCAGCTATAGACCACACGTAAATAAGTGGGCATGACTGTGTTCCAATAAAACTTTATTTACAAAACCAGGCATTGGTCTTGATTTGGCTTGCAGAACACAGATTACCAATTCCTGGCCTAGCAGATAATAGGTGCTCAAATAAGTACTGGCTGGATGGACAACTTTTAAAGCCTGGAATCTGAAGAAGTTATTTTAAAAAATACTTGTATGAGCTTTCATTACTTCAAATACTCATCTGTTCCTTTTCACACAGGTTTCGAGAAGCCCAAACTGACATTCAGGTCAGCCCCACAGGACCACATGGACATCAAGGGTCTAGGCACAAAGGGATCAGGCCATATGACCCATAATCTAAGCCTGGATTAGGAAAAGCACCAAAAAACTTCCAAGTGGATAGATCAGATATGGGAGATCAGGAATTCAGGTTAAGAACTCAGGAACAAAGGGACAGTGTGTCCGTTTTAGCGATTGATTTTATATACCATGTTTCATCAGCTCTAAAATGGCATTTATGGAGGGGGAAATGCTGCCAATTAAATAATGAAACACCCTAGCCTATAAGATGCAGCCCAGTTTCAGAGGTGTTAACAACTGGGAAAAAAATGAATGTCGGAGAACCAACGAAATATAAATTTTCTCATTCATTTGTCCGGGAAACAAATGAAAGCAAAGTATCATTTATAGTACCTGTAAGTCCAAAGCACTTTCCATAAATATTTCCGTGCAATCCTTACATCCGTTCAGAGTGGTTCATTATCCTCTTTGCTTTCTACATTCCTGCCTCCCTAGACCACACTTGGTTTCTTGGATAGGACATTCTCTTCCCACCCCAGGTACCTTGCAAATACTATCGCTTCTCCCTGGACCCTCATCTCTTGCCTAGAGTTCATCCCTAAACGCCTTCAGGCATCAACCCTGTGGTTTCTGACTAAAGAAAACATCTTCCAAGCACAATGCTCACATTGCTATAGTTCAGCAAATCTAAGATGTCCTTAACTCTAAGACACACAACTACTTTATATATCACTAAGAAAGAAAAACACAACAATTAAATCATGACCTACTATCAGGCATAATACACATCTCAGTTTCACAGATGTTAAAATGTGTGTGTGGCGGGTCAGGGGGATGTATGCATTGGAAATGATGAAATCTGTAGTTCAGTACAAGTCAGTGATCTTCAGAAAGACTTGATAGCTGAGCTAAAAGGTGGTGTCACCTTTCATACTGTTTGTCTTTCAATACAAGGGATGAGATGAAGGAAATTTTACTCACGAAAATTCCTAGGGAAGCTGCAAATGGTGGGAAGAAAGCCCCAGTTGAGAACCACTGCTTTAAATGATGGGTCCAAAGGACACCAATGGTTGTGGGGGGACCAGTTAGGAGGTGGTTACAGAAATCCAGGGAAGAGAAGAATTGTGACATGGACTAGAGTGTGGTTTAGAGAGAGAAGAAGAGTCATAGTTGCTAACTTTCTTTGCAACAACCTATCTGGTAGGTACTATTAGCACCATTTTACAGATGAGGAAACTAAGGAACAGAGAGTTTAAGAAACCTGTCCCCAGTGGGAGAACCAGGACTCAAGCACAGGCAGTTGGGATATATTTTAGAGCCAGAATCAACAGGACTTAGTGATGACATTAGGTGGGAGAAGGAAAAGGGGAATAACAAGGTTACTCCAGTTTGGGACCTAAGTAATGGTGGATGGAGGTGACATTTACTGAGTAAAGAATACTGTACGAGGAACAGATTGTGAGGGGAGAAGACAGGGAGTCAAAAATTCCATTTTGGACAGTGTTACATTTGAGGTGCCTGTGAGACATTCAAGTGGATGGATCAAATAAGCAGTTGGAGTGGCTTAGAATTATTCTGGATAAAAATTCTACAGTTGTTCCCACTTAAAGTTTTAGTTCCAGTTGTGGATAAGATCATTAACACAGAGTAGAGAATGAGAAGGAAAGTTGTGTAACTTTCCAATTGCTTTTTCTGCTCCCCTTTGCTTTCCTCTTCTCTCCTGAAAAATTATCTGGCTGACTGGCCACTCTTTTAAGGAGATGTAAAGGCCAAGTTTGGCCTTTCATCTATTCCATGTTGTTCCATTATTCAACACATCACCATTATTTGGCATCTTCTTTCCAGGAGACCTGTAGCTCAAAGAGGTCTATAGTCCAGGCCATAAACAGCTCTCAAAATCGCAGATTGGTTAAGAAGAGGCAGCATAATTAGTAAGCGTTCCATCTCTGAAGTCAGAATACAAGGGTTTGAATCCCAGCTCCATAATGTATCAGCACATGAACTTGGGGAAGTTACTTAAGCTCTCAAAACCTTACTTTCTTCATCTGTAAAATGGGCTTGATAATAGCTCCTGAGCTCGTTGGCTTATTTTGAGAGAAAATTCATTCATAGCACATAGCAGGGTGCCTTGCCCATAGTAACTGGTAAATAAATATTAGCTGTTCTTATTAATTCAGATGAACCATAAGTAAATGGGCCATGTTGCTTGTAAAATTTCTTTTAAGCAAAGTCAATTCTAAACACTGACAGATAAAAAAGAGACTGACAGTCTCTCGGCAAAATTAGGTAGAGAAACGCTAAAAGGAGGTGAATTTCTGCAGCGTGAGAAGTAAGATTGTGGTTACTCATGTGGTAGGATGCTGTCAGGAGCCCTGAAAGAGCTCTATGGCCCATCCTCACACTTCATATTTCCTGATGCTTAGGACAAAGCCTTCCATTCCTGTGTTCAGGGATTTGGGGAGGAGTAAGGCAGTTAATGTGATCTCAGATGAGTATAGCAAAAGAAAAGAACTAGGAGGCAAACCCCAGAGAGCAAATCTCCACTCCTTCTCAGATCTACAGACAAGGAATGATTTCCCTATTTTGGACAATAAATGGATTGTCTCTTTTGGGCTGAGATGATCACAAAGATACATGCCTGGGCATTAAGGCTGGACTGCAGAGACCCTCATTCTCACTGGGCATCAGAACCACCAAGCAAGATTCTGAATGATACCTATCATTCAGATAGGGTTCCACTCTCAGAGATTCTGAGGTAATTAATTAGGGAACAACTACTTTGGAGTACTGTTTAGCAGTTTACTATACAGTAAACATATATCTGCCCTAACATCCAGAAAATCCACTCCTGGGTATACACTCAACTGAAATGAGTACTCAGGTCCACCAGAAGGCATGCACGAGAATGTTCACAGCAGCTTCATTCAAAGTAACACAAAAATTGGAAGCAACCTAAATGCCCCTTGGTACTGCAGAAGATTGGTTCCAGGAACCCCTGCAGACATCAAATTCTGCAGATGCTTAAGTCCATCATATAAAATGGGGTAGCATGTGCATATAGCCTATGCACATCCTCCTGTACACTTTAAATCAGCTCTAGATTTCTTATAATACCTAATACAATGTAAATGCTATGCAAATAATTGATGGCACACAGCAAACTCAAGTTTTGCTTTTTGGAACTTTCTGGAATTTTTTAAAAAAATATTTTCGATCCGTGGTCAGTTGAATCTGTGGATGCAGAACCTGCAGATATGGAGGGCCAATTTTATAGCAGAATGGGCAAATAAAATGTAGTAGATTCATGCCATGGAATACTACACAGCAATGGAAAAGAGCAAACATCTGATACACACAACAGCATGGATGAATCTCACTCATAATGAAATAAGTGAAAGAAGCCAGATACAAGCGTATCTACTATATGATTCTATCTACATTAAATTCAAAAACAGGCAGGACTCATCTATGGTGATGGAGGACAGAAGAGTGGTAACCCTCGGAGCGGGGCGCTGAATGAGAGGTGTTCTTCTGAGGTGTTGAGAATGATCTATATTTCTTGACCTGCGTAATGATAACACAAGTGGATGCATATATAAAATTCATTATGTTGTACACTTAAGATTTTTGCTCTGTGTGTCCATTTACTTGTTTGTTTTAAACCTCAATTACAAATATTAAAAAGTCCCCCAAGCGATTCTGAGATGTGGCCAGAACTGAGAACCACTGCCATCAGGCTACCATGTCTGCCAGAGTATCGTTCTACCCACACCCAGCTTTGTCCTTAGGTAGCAGATTTCGCCATGTCATTCTTTGCTCTCATAAAAACACTTATGACACTTCTGAGAGGCTAAGAGAGAAAGCACTAAGTGCATCATTTAAAATTCCTAACGAGGCTGTTATCTTCATTAATTCAACTTTTCTGCACTTTGCAGTTTCTAAGAGTTGAGAATTCTCTTGTCAGCCTTAAACTCTGTAGGTCCAAATGTCTAGAAAGAAATCTATGGCATAACAGCTGACCTCTTAACATTCCCCTGGTTTCGAACTTGCTCTTCTGCACTGCAAGTCCATGCAAAATATTATAGAATAGTAGAACTATGTAGGAGTCCGAGAAATAATCTACTCTGAGGCCCAGACAGGAGAAGTGATTGGTTACCCAACAAATCAGTAATCTGACACTCTCATACACTGACACTCTGACACTTTGCCATTAACATGCATTTTTGAATAAGAAATGCTGTCCCCTCAGCCACGTGGTGAAACACTGGTAGTGATAGCAGAGGCCTTGGGAGATTTGGTTGTTGCTCACTTAATGTTTTTTTAACCCAGACATTAGCTAAAAATGCACCTTTTATTTTTAGCATTACACTTGGCCTGTGGACATGCAACCAATAATCCTGGAGCCCCCGTGTGCCCTTGGTCACTCATCTGAAGGCACCAGAGTATCCCAAACTAGCTCAATCTGCAGTGAAGAGAGTGAAAGAAGGGGAAGTGTTACAGTGCAAAAGACACTCATCGGATATAGAGTTCCATTCCAAATTTGCTTTCTACCTGACCTTAGGCAAATCATGAAAACTCCAAGAACCCCGGCTTGTTTATCTATAAAATGGGAAAATGAGCTATGGTTCAAATATTTCACTGACTTATTCTAAGTTTCAAATGAGACAAGGTTTATGAAACTACCACAAACCTCTACCCAAACACACAAGGCTTCCTCCTTTTTTTTTTTCATGATACTAAATATATCTGTGAAGTCAAAGGAGGAGAACAAAGCTGGAAATGTGCTGATGGATGGTTTCTCTGCTAAAATATTTTCCAGCAAAAGACATCTTGTTAACAAGCTACTCTGTATACTGTAACATATATTTCACAATTTACCTACCTCGTGTAGGCTGTCAAAATAATTGGCCTATAATATTTCTAAAATATAGTCAGCCATCTCTGGATTTATTATGTGTATATCCATTTGCATAGTGAAGGCTGAATTTACACATCGTGCATCTTTCCAGACTTTAGGCTTCCATTACTCTTTCTTTTAAAATCACAAGTCTTGTTATGGAATGTAAGAGTCTCTGAGCATGGTTACCATTTTCTTCAGCATAAAAATAAGTGATGGAAGCAGTGCCCCACTGTTAGCCTGGAGATGAGACAGTAGTTACCACTGATAACAAACTTGTAATTTCTCTTCCATTGGCCAGAGAAGAGATGGTTCCAGATTTGCTGCTCAACTCTGTCAAGGCAGCAACCCCGACCTCAGTAAGTTGGCAGAATACTTGAGGCAGAAGGATTACTGCCCGCTACCATTTTATCTGCTCTCAGGAAAAGATCTTATTACCCCAACCCAAGGTAAGCAGAAACAGAGAGGCGGTGGCCCCAGCAGATAGCGATCAATGGCTGGTACTGCTGACTGGCTATCCCGAAGCCGTCCCCAGCCCCATTCTCCCTTGCTGCCTTACACTACAGAGAGTGGAAAGTCAAATGCCTTCCCATATTCCCTTGCAGCTTTGGGTTGCTATATGACCCAGCTCTGGCCCGTGAGCTACAACTGAGTTTTTCAGCTTTTTTTGTCCATAGGGTATATCTCACTAGGAATACATAGTCAGATTACTGTGGTTTAAAGTCATGTGAAATATTTCTTCCCTCTGTACTTTTGCCGCTAACTTACTATACCTTTAGATTTGTTGGTTTCATTTTGTTTTTGATTTTTAGGAAATGCTTTTAAATTTAATTTTGTTTAGAGTTATGTAAAGTGTTTACATGATTCCAAAGTTAAATCTACAAAACGTATTAAATCAGAAAGCCCAATTCCTATCCCTATCTCTTCTACTTGGTTTCTTCCTTACTCCTACATGTGACTACTTTAAGGATTTTGGCTTACTTTTCCACTGGTGTTTTGTTTTGTTTTGTTTTAATTTTTAAATAATTCTAGATTTACAGAAAGTTGCCAAGATAATAGAGAGTCCTCATATACCTTTCATTCAGCTCCCCTAATACTACATCTTACTTAACTGTGGTACATTTGTCAAAACTAAGAAATTAACATTGGTACAATACTATTAACTAAACCATAGACTTTCTTCAGATTTCATCGTATTGTTGTTGTCCCACTAATGTCCTTTTTCTGGGCCAGGATCCTCCCTTACATTTGGTTGTTATGACTCCTTAGTCTTCTCCAGTCTGAGATGGTTTGCCAGTCTTTCTTTGTCTTTCATGATTTTGACACCTTCGGAAAGGACTGGCCAGTTATATTATGTAATGTTCCTTAATTTGAGTTTGAATGATGGCTCTTTGTGCTCGTTTCGGCAGCACATATACTAAAATTGAATGATGGCTCTTCATGGTTAAATTCAGGTTATGCATTTTTGGCAAGAAAATCATAGACATGATGCTATACCCTTCTCAGTGCATCATATCAGGAGGCACATGATGTCAATTAACCCCATTACCAATGAGGTTAACTTGGTTAAGGTAGTATCTACCATGTTTCTCCACTGTAAAGCTACTACTTTTCCCTTTGTAATTACTAAATATTTGGGGGAGATACATTGAAACTATGCAAATATCTTGTTTCTGCTCAAACTTTCATCCACTAATTTTAACACCCATTAATAATCCTTGCCTAAAACAATTATTTGCATAGCTTTTGCCAAATGGTGATTTTCTATTTACATCATTCTTTATATATTTATTTATTTTAAAAAATTATTTATTTATTTATTTATGGCTGCTCTGGGTCTTCATTGCTGTGTGCCAGCTTTCTCTAGTTGCGGGGAGCAGGGGCTACTCTTCGTTGTGGTGCATGGGCTCTAGGCGTGCAGGCTTCAGTAGTTGTGGCACACAGGCTCAGCAGTTGTGGCGCATGGGCTTAGTTCCTCCGCAGCATGTGGGATCTTCCCGGACCAGGGCTCGAACCCGTGTCCCCTGCATTAGCAGGCGGATTCTTAACCACTGCGCCACCAGGGAAGTCCCTATATTTATTATTGAACTTCTAACGAAAACAGAACTTTTCTGCCTCTTTCATTTATTTTTTTACCCGATTGTTTATTTATATCAGTATGAATTCATGGATATGTATCTTATTCTATAGGTTATAATCCATTACTATCATTATTTGTTTTATTGCTCATATTTTCCCAGACTTGGCCATGGAGAGTTCCTTCAAGTTGACTCTCCTGTCCTTTCAACACATCCCCATGATTTTTCAGCACTTTTATTTTCTGACACCACGAGATGTTTCGGCTCTTCCTGTATCTTCCCTGCCCTAGTCCTGGAGTCAGACATATCTCTAAGGAATCCTGGTTCCTTTTATTGGAGAATAGATTTGGGCACTATGTGTGCTTCTTGCTACTGGGGTGTCATTGAACATCATCAAATTTAAATTGCTTTGCAAAAGATACTGTTAAGAAAATGAAAAGCCACAGATTGGGAGAAAATATTTCTAGAACACATAACTATCTGATAAAGGACTTGTCCCCAGAGTATTAAAAAAAAAAAAAAAAAGCTCTCAGAACTCAATAGCAAGAAAACAAACAACTCAATTAAAAAACGTGCCAAGAATTTGAACAGACACTTCACCAAAGAAGACACGTGGGTGGCAAATAAACATATGAAAAGATGCTCAACGTTGTTAGTCATTTGAATATGTGAATTAAACCATAATGAGATATTACTATATACCTATCAGAATGGTCAAAATTGAAAAACAAAAACAACTCAAATATCTTCCATTGGAGAAAATAGAAACAAACTGGTACACATATATAATGAAATCTCCTTAGCAATAAAATGGAACAAACTACTGATACAGGCAACAACACAGATGAGGCTCAAATGCACTGTGCCAGATGAAAGAAGCCAGACCAAAGGCTACATCCTATATGATTCCATTTACGTGCCATCCTGGGAAAGGTACAGAGACTAGATCAGTGTTTATCAGAGGCTGGAGTTAGGCGAGAGGATAATTACAAAGTCGCACCAGGAAATTTTGGGGGTTAATGGAAATATTCTATATCTTGTTTGTCATGATAGTTACAAAACAGATATGTCACGGTGGATACATGCATTTGTCAAATTTCACAGACCTGTATACCAAAAAGAATGAATTTTCCTATATATAATTTATTCCTCAATGAAAACAAAAAGCAGGGAGGGATGCAGACAAGAAATTCAAATCAGATCTCTGAAACTCCAGATTATGTCTTGTCAAATGCTGCCCACAACACTTAACAGGGTGCCATTTAAACTTTCTATAACGTTCTGTGCTTCTGTGATCAGAGGCCCGGAAATAGCCATGAAGCATCATGTGAATAAAGTACCTTGTACATTTGGAATAGGGTTTTACAAGAAAAGATGAGAAAAGCAGCTCTTCTTCTATGCTGATAAAAGGTGTAAGAAGTAAACCATGTTAAGAGGCTTAAAGACCTGAGCTCTGGAAATCTTAATTTAAGAGGCACAGGTGGGCCAAACTCCTTTTGAATAAAAGGCAGAAAATCTTCTGCAGCTTTGTTCAGTCCGGTGAGTCATTTTGGGTGAATCTGTTCAGAACAACAATTCTGCAAGGCAACAGGCATCGCTCATGAGGGAGGCGGGGAAGGGGTGCTGGCCCACTCTGAAGAAGAGCTGTCTCCCCTGTCCCCTCTAAACCTGAAGTCAGGTATGTTCTTGTCTTAACGTCCTCCTCCCAATCAAGCCCACATCTTTTTCATCCAGTACAAATCCTTTAAAGTCCCTACTGTGCTAATGAGGCCAGGAGTCTACAAACTGTGGCCCACGAGCCAAGTCCAGCCAGCTATATGTTTTTGTACGAACTTTGAGTGAAGAGTAGGTTTTCACAATTTTTTCATGGTTGAAAAAAAATCAAAAGAAGAATAATACTTCATGAAGTGTGAAAACTAAATGGAATTTGAATTTCATTAATAAAGTTTTAGTGGAACACAGCCATGCCTGTTTGTTTCTGCATTGCTTGTGACTACTTGAGCTCCACAACAGCTGAGCTGAGAAGCTGCTAAAAAGACCATATGACTCACAAAGCCTAAAATATTTATTATCTGGCTCTTTACAGAAAAGGTTTGCTGACCCTTAATTTAGGCATGTTCATTCTGTTGGCTCTAAGTTGGTGTCTAGACTATAAATTTATAAAAAGACAAAGCCCAGAAGCATCCTTTACACAGTAGATCACGTCTCTATGACATCATAACAAATTGTGCTCTTGTATACTACCTTTTGCTGCTGCTATGCAGGATAAAGAAATGTAGAATTGCAGGAGGAAAAGAAATAATTTGAGAAACACATGGATTCTTTGTTTCTAAAACTACTCAAGTACCCCATAGTTGTACACACTCCTACAGGAAATTTGTAGAGTTCAAAATAATAACTATTGACAATATCCAGTCACTCAACTCAAAGAACATTTTACCAGTCTCTCAACTCTACAAGCTACATTGTCTTTCCAACAAAAGTGTAACAATCCAATCCAGAGCTGTGATGGCAAGTTATACTGATTCTGGGCATTTGCCTCCTCACCTGTTTATATTCTAGCATTGCCCATATTTTCTTTTGACATTAATCAGAATATGAGGCCAAATGATATAGCAAAAAGAGTGCTGGACCCAGAGTAGGATTTAGAGTCTAAAAATGTGCATTTACATCTTGGTTATACCATTTACACTGGATGAATTTTGTAACATCTTGTAGCCCTGATGTCCTTATTTATAAAGTGTGAATAAAAATTACACTTCACAGGACTTCTAAGTAGTAATAACTATGTGCAAGCATCATGCTTACGTTATGATGATGATGATGATGATGATGATGATGGTGGTGATGATGATATGTTCATTCTGTCTTCTTGTCCCCTTCCCTTTCTGCTCCCTCAACCTCACTAAAATTACTTGTCTGATATTGGGAAAGCCATTCTGTGAAGTAAGAGAGTTCCTCAGCCAGTGTGGCCAGCAAATCATTAAAAAAAAAAAAAAAAATCAGTTGTTTAAACTTTTTGATTAATTGTTCCTATAAACTCACTTAACGAATGTTTGGCCCTTAAGCAGACAGAGACTAAACAGTTTAATATTGCTTTTATTCTGTGCTTAGGAAAATAGTCTTGTTTTCAATTAGCAGGATCAAAGATATCTCACTAATAGGAGATGATGATCAATTAATTATGAGCTACACTGCTGTAAAGAGAAAATGCTCACTTCTCTTGCGCAGTCATTATCCCTCAAAAACACTGGGGTGTGGGCTTCCCTGGTGGCGCAGTGGTTGGGAGTCCGCCTGCCGATGCGGGGGACACCGGTTCGTGCCCCGGTCCGGGAGGATCCCACGTGCCGCGGAGCGGCTGGGCTCGTGAGCCATGGCCGCTGAGCCTGCGCGTCCGGAGCCTGTGCTCCGCAACGGGAGAGGCCACAACGGTGAGAGGCCCACGTACCGCAAACAAAACAAAACACTGGGGTGTATCATCAAATACAGAAATGATGATCAGATCTTATGAGTTCTGAAGTAATTATTTAAAATGTTATTAACCGCTTCCATGGAAAACATACCTATTAAGGGCCATAAAGGGACAAAAACAATTGGCTCTAGATGTCGTTGTGAATAGTGTCAACTCCTACGTACATGGGCGAGGCACTGGGAGTTTAATAGCACTGAATTGGGGGTCAGGGGCCTGAGTTCTAGTCCTAAATCTAACGCTAACCAGTGAAATAGGCAAGTGTTGCTTTATGAGCCAGGTTTTGAGTTCACAAATGTTATCTCTCCATTCTCATGCAACTCAGTGAGTGTGCCTCTTGAGTGTTCTTGGCTCAAATCAGGAGGATGTTCCTTCTAATAAAGCAGTGATTGAAAGGTTCAAAATTCTAACAGACATTGGTTATAAGGGTTGTTGGGTTTTTTTTTTAAAACAATCTCTTTTATTCTATTGAAGATTATATGCAATAAGAATCTGATACCACTCTCCGAGTCTCTTGGCCATCTGCTTGTGAGGTTTCTTTGCTTTAATTGTCTCCTATGACCTAGCAGTAAAGACCCCATCCCAAACAAGGTCAGGTTCCCTTGGATGAGTCTTGACCCCAGACAAAGAGATCTGCTTTGCTCTTTTTTTTTTTTTTTTTTTTTTTTGCACAGGCTCCGGACGCGCAGGCTCAGCGGCCATGGCTCACGGGCCCAGCCGCTCCGCGGCACGTGGGATCCTCCCGGACCTGGGCATGAACCCGTGTGCCCTGCATCGGCAGGCGGACTCTCAACCACTGCGCCACCAGGGAAGCCCTGCTTTGCTCTTTAATACCTAAAATGATTAAGAATAATGACCTGTGAAAAAGAAAAAAGCAACCTCTGATATCCAAAACTAATCTGATGTTCACAACTAGACCTCAGTATTTTTACAAGCTTGTTTGACATTCACAGCCAGGACATTTTTGTTCTCCTGTAGAACATAAAAATCACAGAATATCAGCCTCAAACAAGGTTACTCTGAGATCATGATAAAATGAAATGAAACAAGACCACTTCATAATTTTAAGCACAAACAAAAACAAGGTCACTGTGACACCCACAGAATACCCAATCATAGCACTATCCTCACTTTCTGACAGCAACCCATCTAGACCAAACTCCTGCTTCCTTAGATTCTCCCCTCACTCACCCCACTGGAACCCAAATCTTATAATATGTTCTAACACCCTCTTACTAAGGGATCCCATGATTCCCTGCAATGAGTAATAAACCCAATTTATTTAATCAAGTGTGCTTACAGTGGTCTTTGACTAAAAGGCATTGACACATCCAAATATATCTTTTCCTCTCTCACCTGGGACACCTAGAGCCAGGCTGATAGAAATACTATAAAGGCACAAGCACACCAAAAAAACCTCACCACACACAGCAAGCTCTACAGACTTGGCAGAACAACTTTGCACTCCAGTTCCTGTCCCTCTTGTAAATCTTTTCTTTATCTCTTGGAAATGAAATCTCCCAAGCTTGATCTACAAAAAGAAGCAATTGGACTAGAAGGGTATTTGCCAAACTATGTTCCTTGGGAAACCAGTGTCCTTCAAATGCTGACAGATGTTTTTAGAAAGGATTCTGTGGGAAAATATGCTTGAGAAACTCTACCATCTAGAGTCAGTCCCCTTTCATAGTTCTAGTTCCCGTTCTACAAGCTACTTTGAGAGTCATCTTAACCTCCCTTTACTTAAATCTCAGTTCCTTACCTGCAAAATGGTCGTTGTAATATGCCCTGCCTATTCCCCAGTGTTTGGAAGCAAATTAAAAATGTGACAGAAAAGGCTAGTCCAGAAATCAGGCCAAGAGGATGTGTCTGTGAATTAGAGCAAGCACAGTGAGGAAGGGGAGGCTGGATATTCCAGGGCTAGGCCTGCGTGACCAATCAACCAAAAACTTGCATAAATTTATTATGTTCACAGATTCTGTAGGTCAGGAATTTGAACACTGCATTATAGGGATGGCTTATCTCTGCTCTACAATGTCTGGGACCTCGGCTGGGAAGTTTTGACAATGGCTGGTGGCCACAGTCACCTTGAAGGCTTCTTCATTCACCTGTCTGGTGGTTGAGGCCGGCTATTGGCTGAAACACTTATATATGGCTTCTCCATGTGGTCTCTCCATGTGAGCTAGTTAGAGCTTCCTAACAGCATGATGGCTGGGCTCTAACAGAGCAAGAGGGACGTGCATGGCATGTTTAGGACCTATCCCAGAAGTCACATAGTGTCACTTTTGCCATATTTTAATGGTCAAGGCAGTCACAAAGTTTCACCCAGATCAAGGGGAAGGGACATAGACCCTACCACCCAATAGCAGGAGTGTCAAGGTCACACTGAACAAGAGCATGTGGGATGGGAGACATTTTTGTGACCATCTTCAGAAAATACAGCCTCTTACTCTGGGGCAGATGCAAAGTCAATGAAAAAAATACAGATTCTTGAAGTCTGGCTGGAGGAAGAACAAGAGGAAGAAATCAAGGATTTTCCCAGATTTCAACTCTAGGTGGAAAAAGAATAACCACAAAAGGGAAGGCTTGAGTCAGAGTCAGTTTGGGGAGAAAGACAGTTCAAAAGATGTTCCCAGTAGTTCTGCCTTTTGAGTTTGGAGAAGATATGAGCATGTTTACTGGCAGAGATAATGGAGCCAAGAGGAAGAATAAAGATAGAAAATGGGGGAGAGAAAATTAATAGGACAAGATTCTGGAGGAGACAGATGTGACTAAATTCTCAGATGGAGGTTTAACTTCACATGGAGAAATGCTATTTCTCTGAGAAAACAGGAGGAGAGGATGGGGGAAATAGAACAGAATTCTGAGACATTTTGAAGTGCAGAGAAGGGAAAATGGCAGATCTCAAACTGAATAGCCTACCTTCTCAGGGAAGTAAGAGATAAGAAAATCTATTGAAATTAACATGAGATGTCTTGAAGTCCATAAGGAATAGAAATGACTAGGCAAGAAACTGAATATGATATCTGTAGGATATAACTCAAGTAGTTCTTATTTTTGAAAAAAGTTGAAAGATTGTTAAAATGATAATTATTGACACTGGGTGATGGAATATGGGAATTTATTATACTGTTCTCACTAAGTATGTGTATGATTGAAATTTTCATAATAAAATGTTTAAAAATTTTAAAAAGCTTTTGAATAATACACCTATCTGAGTTTTTTTGTTTGTTTGTTTGTTTGTTTTTTGCGGTACGCGGGCCTCTCACTGTTGTGGCCTCTCCCGTTCGCGGCATGTGGGATCTTCCCGGACCGGGGCACGAACCCGTGTCCCCTGCATCGGCAGGCGGACTCTCAACCACTGCGCCACCAGGGAAGCCCTGGTTTTTTTTTTTTTTTTAAAGAAACTTATAACATTGCATTTTTATTTGTGGGTTGTCAACAAAAATGTTTCCCTTAGGTCAATGGCTCTCAATGGTGAAAGGATTTTCTATTTGTCTCATACGTAATACTGCCCTAGATAAAAGTTCAATCAATTCATATGTACCTGTAAAACCCTCTGCCTAATATTTTTTAAATGCCTGCCGTATACTTTAGGCAAGTTCTGAGATGATTTCGTTTATTTCCCCTAACAGCACATTATTGCTTTTTTTTTTTTTTTAATATTTAATTTATTTATTTTTGGCTGTGTTGGGTCTTCGTTTCTGTGCGACGGCTTTCTCTAGTTGTGGCGAGCGGGGGCCACTCTTCATCGCTGTGCACGGGCCTCTCACCGTCGCGGCCTCTCTTGTTGCAGAGCACAGGCTCCAGACGCACAGGATCAGTAGTTGTGGCTCACGGACCTAATTGCTCCGCGGCATGTGGGATCTTCCCAGACCAGGGCTCGAACCCGTGTCCCCTGCATTGGCAGGCAGATTGTCAACCACTGCGCCACCAGGGAAGCCCCTATTGCTTTTTGTTGAACTAAACAAAAGTCTTTTATTTCTTTACTATCGTTGTTATTATTATTATTACTTAAGACAAGTTGGTTGCAGGTTGGGTTTTTTTTTTTTTAAGGAATTTTTTCTTTTTGTTTTTTAATTTATTTTTGGCTGCATTGGGTCTTCGTTGCTGCGCGCGGGCTTTCTCTAGTTGCAGTGAGCGGGGGCTACTCTTCGTTGCGGTGCGTGGGCTTCTCATTGCGGTGGCTTCTCTCGTCGTGGAGCACGGGCTCTAGGCATGCGGGGCTTCAGTAGTTGTGGCATGCAGGCTCAGTAGTTGTGGCGCATGGGCTTAGTTGCTCCATGGCACGTGGGATCTTCCCAGACCAGGGCTCGAACCCGCGTCCCCTGCACTGGCAGGCGGATTCTCAACCACTGCACCACCAGGGAAGCCCCACAGGTTGGGTTCTATTCTGTCCTTTCCACAGCGATACCCATGTGAAGAATATCACAGGGTTTCCAGTCTTGTTAGATTTCTTCTTGGCATTGGGAAAACATTGAGCTGGCAAAATAAATATCTCAAATCTCAGAAACATGTTAGAGTGATATGGAATCCTGTATGCTTCACAGCACTAATCAGCAACCATTTATATTCTTGGGGATTGAAGGAAACATATTAAGAAAGGATATCCTTGCCTTGTACAAAACTGTCACAGTCAGCTAGGAAGAAATATTAAAGACTGAAGAAATATCCATGAAGCAGCCACTTGGTTTTCTTTTTTTTTTTTTAACATCTTTATTGGAGTATAACTGTTTTACAATAGTGTGTTAGTTTCTCCTTTACAACAAAGTGAATCAGTTATACATATACATATGTTCCCATATCCCTTCCCTCTTGCGTCTCCCTCCCTCCCACCCCCCCTATCCCACC
>NC_041234.1:225590-260283 GCF_002837175.3 Physeter macrocephalus | reverse complement strand
CTCCATACTGTTCTCCATAGTGGCTGTATCAATTTACATTATTCCCACCAGCAGTGCAAGAGGGTTCCCTTTTCTCCACACCCTCTCCAGCATTTATTGTTTCTAGAGTTTTTGATGATGGCCAATCTGACCGGTGTGAGATGATATCTCATTGTCGTTTTGATTTGCATTTCTCTAATGATTAATGATGTTGAGCATTCTTTCATGTGTTTGTTGGCGATCTGTATATCTTCTTTGGAGAAATGTCTATTTAGTTCTTCTGCCCATTTTTGGATTGGGTTGTTTGTTTTTTTGTTATTGAGCTGCAAGAGTTGCTTATAAATTTTGGATATTAGTCCTTTGTCAGTTGCTTCGTTTGCAAATATTTTCTCCCATTCTGAGGGTTGTCTTTTGGTCTTGTTTATGGTATCCTTTGCTGTGCAAAAGCTTTTAAGTTTCATTAGGTCCCATTTGTTTATTTTTGTTTTTATTTCCATTTCTCTAGGAGGTGCGTCAAAAAGGATCTTGCTGTGATTTATGTCATAGAGTGTTCTGCCTATGTTTTCCTCTAAGAGTTTGATAGTGTCTGGCCTTACATTTAGGTCTTTAACCCATTTTGCACTTGGTTTTCTGAAGCATGTCAATGATACCTAGAATTCATCAAGTTCATGGTTCCACATCTTGGACTGTGAAAATTAACTAGGAAGTGTGCGTGATTTTGACCTTTAATCAAGATCTCTTTTTCTGCATTATATTAGGAATAATGAATTGTCATAAATATCATGTGGCTCAAACCAATATTCTGGGAAAATGGTTGGTGGGTTTTAGAAATTAGATGGCAAGCAACTCAAAATCAGATACTGCAAATATCTTAAAAGGAGAGTAGCCTAGCTTTCCAGCTTTAGATCTTAACCAAACCATCCACATATTGACCAGGCTCCTGTTCAGGTAAGAAGCACTGGAATGAAGAATGTATTTACATAATATGGTGGATGAAAAATCTGAACAGGATAGAGGGAGAGGGAGAGAAGACCTGGGAGATTAATGAAAGGGAAGACTCAAAAGCATGAACTCAAGGTCTGAGGGGCGGAAGACATCATGCATCCCTTGCTGAGGGGTCAAATTATCTCTTTCATATCAGGACAGCAATGCAAAGACAGAAAACAGGAAAATTTTCAGTCAAATGCATTTTACTGGGCAAAATAATGGTAGCCAACTTCAGTCTCAATGACCTTTCATGGCAATTTGAGGATTACAAAGGAAAAAATACTGACATCAAATGACAGCACCCACTGACACTATTCCTCCCTTGACTGACATTAATCACAAGTTGCTGTCTATAAAGGAATTTTTATTTAATGGAGAAAGAAGCATATGCCACTTTATCTTAGCATCTTACTAAACAGTAGTTCTGGGATTCATGTGCATGGACTACAGACTATGTCTAGAGCTCTGCCCCTGATTTTGATGTTGGAAAAATTGTGAAGAAGTATAATACATGACAAACTAGGGGAGAGAAAAAGACCGAGAGTGAGGCTGGAGTGGGACTGGTGGCGATTCTTTCTCTAAATCCCCTCCCTTCCTTAGTGGATATAAAATATGAGCCAGATATACACAGACACTCTTAGTGGCCAGAGAAGAATCATCTCATCCTTTTGTTTTTGGCTTTAATGAGTTCCCAAAGATCTAGTCAAAGAGTCAGTGTTGGATGGACCTAGTGGAGATGCCACTCATGGTTCGGCCCTTTCCAATCATCCCAGGAAAAAGCCTTGTCCATGGATAGGCACAGCCATACCACACAGCCCCTGTACTCTCCAACCCTGTGTGACACAGACCCATGGCCCCAGTAATGGAGGCAGGGGCCCACCTTGGCCCAGCTCCAAGCCCTGACACTGACTAACTCTTGTGCTAAAAGAGTGAGGAGTAAGTGCAGACATTAGCTCAGCAAAATTGATTCCAGGCATTGAACATGAAGCAAATGTTGAAAGGAAAATATAATTTTTGTGCCCAGGTTTCCCTAACTGTGGTAGGCTGAACAATGCCCTTCCCCAAAGATGTCCATGACCTAATATCGAGAACCTGTGAATGTTGTTACCTCATGTAGCAAAAGAGATTTTGTAGATGTCATTAAGTTAAGGATCTTGAGATGGGGAGATTATCCTGGATTATCTGGGTGTGCCCAATGTATTCACAAGGGTGCTTATAAAAGGGACACAAGAGGAGTCAGAGAAGGAGATGTGATAGCACAAGCAGGGGAACAGAGAGAGAGAGATTCAAAGATGCTACACTGCTGGCTTTGAAGACAGAGGAAGAAGCCATGACCCAAGGAATGCAGGTGGCCTCTAGAAGCCAGAAAAGGCAAGGAAACAGATTCTGTGCGAGAACATTCAGAAGGAATGCAGTCCTGAAAACCCATTGCAGACTTCTGACCTCCAGAACTATAAGATAATAAATTTGTGGTGTTTTAAGTCATTTGTTTCAGCAGCACTTGGAAACGAATATGCCAGGAGCCCATACAGACAAGATGAGATCAGTTCACTCCTGGCCCCTAAATTACAACCACTTAAGTCCTATCTCACTTGTTAGTAGAAGTCCAGCCTTTCTTTGACTCCTCTCCACAAATAAAAGGGAAAGTTTACTCCTTCCAGGACGTTGCCTTGGTTGTTTCTGGCTGACTCAGTCCCCTCCTGCTTCGAAACCACTCCTTCCCTCCACCCATGGGGCCACTGATGACCCTGCTGCTGGTCACTGTCTACCCCCAGGATTCACTTCCCTTGCATGCCTGCATCACTCCTTTGTATTGCTTCACCCAAAGCATGATCCTGCTCAGCTTCCCTAATTTCCGAAGTGAAATGCAAATGCAAGGCTGAAGCTTGTTGTAATAAGAAAAAAATAATAAGTAATGATAAAACTACTAGTTGAGGAAGTTACAACACAGGAGTAACCATCTTAGGTTGGATTCCTTAGAACTGGAACCTGAGATGAGAATTCTTAGGCACGTGATTTCTTCTGGGAGAGAGCAGAGGAATGAGGGAAGCAGGATGAGCCAGGGGAAGGAGTGAAGTTATCATGGGGTCTTACTGGGAATTCAGCTTCAACCTGATCCCACAGGGAATTCTGGAGTACAAACCGCACCAGAGGATAGTACCACCTCGAAGGCAAAGGGGCCAGCCTTCTGTACCCTGTGTCAGTCCGTCGTTGGCCATAGCCACTTGGGGAATGGGGTAGCATAACCTCCCAGATGAGGAGACTCCCATTCTGCTGAGAAAAATTCTCCAGACAAAGAGGTAGGGACGAATAGGCAAACCCATAGTTGCTGAGGGATGCCATCAGGGGTCCTTAAAAGGGATGTGCGTGGGCACCAACTGCATCCATGACAACAACCTATAACATAGCTCACAACTAGTCTCGGAAGAGCACCTCTGCCCTGCCCTGGCCTCACCACTGTTCGAAAGAGTTAACTTTACTCTTCATTTTTCCACCTCCTTTCCACTCCACCAACAGAAACGTCCTTGAGCTGTCTCTTCTCCCTGGAGGAGAGGTCCCAGAGACATTTCTTTCTCCCTTAAACACATCACCCAATCCTGTTTCAGTTTCAGGATTTTCCAAAATGATTGACAGCCCTCACTCCCTAATCTTGGTCTTAGGACTCCAAGAAGACACTGGAACACAAAGGCCCAACGTTAGTACATTTGTCCTAGTTTGAGTAACATGCGTGTACGGCACCAACAGTCCAATCTACGTTGAGCCAAAGTGATTAGCTCATCATTTCCGTTTCACAGCCATTCAGTCCTCCGTGGGGAGGTAAAGATTAACCCTCCACTTTATTCCTGCCACGCACAAACACCTCCATAAGAACAAGCAATAACATGCAGGCATTGAAATCTATAAACCCCTTCCTAGGGAAGAACATATCACCAAAAAAGTGTTATTCGTACGCAGGTGGCAACCCATTAGTGGCCTTGAGAAAAAATTAATGAAAAAAGGCAGACTAGAAAGGATTAAAATTCATTTCAAATAACAAATGTACATGCTGTTTCATGGAGCAAGACTTTGTTTCAGTTATATTTATTCATATATGTATATTCAAACATTTGTATGTCTGGGTCATGATGTATTTCTTATTATAGGTAGGAGTCAAAAAAAAAGTTGGGAAGAAAACTCACCAATGTAAACACTTTTCACTACACAGATAACTTCTCTCATTTTCATCTGGAACAGATTGGTTTCTTGATGTCGCTGGAGGTTTAGAAATCTTCATTTATTGTTGTGTGTCTTTGCTTCATGTCTACAAAAGAGAAAGATCCATCTGGGAATTTGCTTTCCCCCAAACAAGAGAATTGTCAACTCCATTCCATATCCCAAAGGTGAACTGAACTCTACCTCTCTACAAAGCCTGCTTTAAACTTTGAAATTATAACATTATGGATTGAAGTAGGTAGAATTATGTCCCCTAAAAAGATATGCTCAAGTCTTAACTCCCAGTACCTGTGAATGTGACCTTATTTGGAAATAGGGTCTTGGCAGATGTAATCAAGTTAAAATGAGGTCATACTAGGTTAGGGTGGGCCCTAATCCAGTGGCTGGTATCCTCGTAAGAAGAGGGAAATTTGGACACAGAGACACACAGGGAGAATGCCACATGACAAGTGGCAGATATTGGAGTGATGGACCCACAAGTGAAAGAATGCCCAGGATTGCCAGAAACCACAAGAAGCTAGGCAGTGTCAGAGAAAGATTCTTCCCAAGAGCCTTGAGAGAAAGAATGGGCCTGCTGATACCTTGATTTTGGATTTCTTGCCCCCAGAACTGTGAGAGAATACATTTCTTTTGTCTTAAGTCTCTGGTAGTTTGTTTCGGCAGGCTTAGGAAACTAATACATGGGTTTTCCTATTTCTACACTCACCATTGAATGTTCAAAGATCTTAGCAAATATTTACATGTACCTGCTTGAATATTCATAAAACATCTCTGAAAAGATAACCAAGAAACTGACAACACTAGTTGCCTTTGGGAAAGGGAAGTGGGTAACAGCAGAATAAGGGAAGGAGATTTTTTACTATAGTACCCTTTTGAATTTTAAACCATGTGATGTATTATCTATTTTTAAAACAAATAAAATAAAAATTTTGAAAATTTATGGCTCAAACAACCTACCTAGCAATCTTCCCCACCTCCCCAGAGATCACTGCTGATAGAAGCCTGTCCCATTTTTTTTAAACGAAGATGCAAAGTCCTAAAAAGAAGGATCACCCTCTTTCACAGAGAACACCTGGTTCACAGTCATTTCCCTTTTGTACCAAAAACCCAGGAAGGCTAACTGTCTAGTCTTATTCAGAGATATCTTTAGTCATCTGCCTCTCTCTTCCAAGCTATTTGCTTAAGGATAAAAAGGTACAACACTGGCAGCTGAAACAATGTTCCTATCCATGATATCCTTAATTACTGACTTAAATGAAGAGCCATTGTCAGATTTCCTCATTAAAAGACATATTTTATGAGCAGATAACTCACACGAATGATTTAAGAAGGACAAATTCATCAGACAGTTTGAGGTTGAATCTAACAAAGTATGCAAAGTTAATTATATAATTTGAAGTGTTGGACAAAATGGGTCCAAGGGTCTTTCAACATCAAAGCCTCTAGTGGAGAAGGATGCAGTGTAACTGGGGCCTTCAGCTAAACTCTCCTGTGAGACAACTCTGTACAATACTGGTGATCAATGCATATTTCATGAATTGAATAAAATTAAAAGCATAAAATGAAGAGCTAGAAGAGACTCTGGAATTCTTAGGCATGTTTCCCCAGCAGTGCTCTGAAAATGGGCACTGGGCTGTCTAGGCTGGAATACTGACTTCACTTTAGCCAGGCTTTTTCTATGCCTCAGTTTTCACATCTGAAAAATACACTGATTATAATTTCTGCCTCTAAGCGTTGTTGAGTAGGTGAAGTATATGCAGTAGATGCACTTGGTACCTTGACCAGATTCCATTTACAAGGCCAGAGCACCCACCCCCTAGCAGGGGAGAATGTGGGTACCCCAGCTGCCTCCGTCTCTGCAGAACTGCCCGGGACTGATGGTAGCCATGCCTTCCAGGAAGTTACACCACCCCATGGCCCACAGACAAAGACTGACTGATGATATGCGGGTACAAAAGAGACACCTCCTCTCAAGGCAGGGATAACTCCAAGGTGTGGTTTGTATTTCAGAGCCTCTCTTTAAGGAAGCAAGACCTCGAGCGCGTCCTCGCTTACCTTCCCCCACCCCTTTCCTTTCCTGCTTCCCTCCCTCCCTCCCTCCCAGGTTCTTCCTGAAGAGCACTCCCCGCAATGCGCACGACTTCCTGCTTCAGGCTCTGCTTCTAGGGAACCCAACCTAAGAGAGGAGGTAGAGAGCTTGAAAGTTAAGTGTATAAACAGTCAATCCAGTTTCATTGTTATTGCTTAATCATTCAAATTTAGGGCAAGCACAAAATCAAAGGACCTTTGACATAATCCACCCCCGAAGGCTTACAGAGGAAAGTGGTGATACAAAATCTGAAAAGACAGAAAATTACTTGGGTGAGCCTATTCCCAAACTAAGACTGAGGAGACAAACCAGGAGCCAGAAAGAGATAGACTGGCCCTGCTTAGATTTCTTTTAAAAAGTAGAGACCCTGTGGTGAAGGCCTAAAATTAACATTATGCGCTGCCTTGAGATCTGGTGAAATCAGCAGGGTCTCAAATTGCCTAATTGCGAGTGCCTCTCCCTACTCTGACACAAAGATCCTCTAGCCAAACAACTCTCCTTATCACAGGGACCAAGAACAGTTCCCTGCAGCCCTCAGAACTATTCAAACAAGCCAATCACATCCTCCCACAGAAGCCAGGGTACACCTCACCCTCTTGATACCATGAAGCCTGCCTCTCACAGTCCCTGGTTGTTCACTCTGCTTCTGAGTATAACTCCCATGTAGCCCTACGTGGCACGTGGGATCCTCCTGCCCCAGACTGAGTATGTGTGACTAATAAACCATTGTCCATCTCATCTCTCCAGTGGTGAATGCTGTGTGTTCAGCCATGCCCATAACTCCATGGTGGGAAGCCATTCATCACCAGTGGGGTAAAGAGAAGGCAATGAAAACAGACCCTTATTACCAGGGCTTGTAAGACTTCTTAGTTTTTTAACTTCTCCATTGTTTTGTTAAACTTGTCAATTTTCACATATGAAATTGAGAAAAGCCAAGTGTGTGTGTACATATGTATGTGTCAAACAAACAAGATTAGGTTGGAAGAAGCTGGAAAACTGTCTTTCTCTGTAGCAAACACAGGAAAGGGGCTGTGTGTGTGGATAAGAGGCAGGGGTGGGTGAGGCAGAGCTCGCTTGGGCCAGAGGGAGAGAGGAAGAAACGAACAACTTGCCGAGACAAAGCTGTGTTCTAGGTAGAAGCCTGGCCACTCCCCATTAGACCAAGGTGCTTCCCATTAGAACAGAAATCAAAAATCAGTGGGAACAGATCAGAGCTCAAAAGTAAAGGAAGTAAAGGTGCTTGGGCAGAAATGAAAAATGAATGAACAGGTGAAATATACATTATTCGTCAAGAACTCCTGACACTGTGGTTCTTATTAATGCAGAATGTGAGGGATGAGGTTTGGTTTCTCTCGCTAGTTTTAGCTAAGGTCATCAAAAATTTTGGCTGCCTTTTAAGTATACAGTACCTTGACCTTGATACTCAGCCTAGTTATGAGATCACTGGGGACAAGTTGAAGGAGGTGCCCATTTCTAGAGCCTTACAGGAGAAACCTTTCTGATAATCCCCAAATCACATCCCTCTGGACTTTTCATTCAATTCAACTCATGATTTAGGCACTAAGCACCTATACTATACAATACCTAATGTACCGTGTTTTTCCATATGTGCACCTATGATATGAGAGAATCTGCCCTTTTAACAAGCCCAAAGGTGAGTCTTATGTGTCCCAACATTTGAAAAGTAATACTTGAAAAGACGCAAAGGAGAAAAAGACAGGTGAAGCACTGACATTAAAATACACGAGTGTTCTTTGGAAAAACTGGGTCAGAGGCATTTCTCCAGAGAAGACGTACAGATGGCCAACAGATACATGAAAAAAATACTCAAAATCACTACCAGTCAAAATCACCTTATACCGGTCAGAATGGCCATCATAAAAAAGTCTACAAACGGGGAGTTCCCTGGCAGTCCAATGGTTAGGACTTGGTGCTTTCACTACCGTGGCTCAGGTTCAACGCCTGGTCAGGGAACTAAGATCCCATAAGCTATGTGGCGCGGCCAAAAAAAAAAAAGTCTACAAATAACAAATGCTGGAGAGGGTGTGGAGAGAAGGGAACTCTCCCACACTGTTGGTGGCAGTGTAAATTGGTGCAGTCACTATAGAGAACAGTATGGAGGTTCCCTAGAAAACTAAAAATAGGGTTACCATATGATCCACCCACCCCACTCCTGGGCATATGTCTGGAAAAGATGAAGAGTCTAATTTGAAAAGATACATGCACCCCAGTGTTTGTAGCAGCACGATTTACAATAGCCAAGACATGGAAGCAACCTAAATGGCCATTGACAGATGAATGGATAAAGATGTGGTGTATATATATATATATATATATATATATATACACACACACACAATGGAATACTACTCAGCCATAAAAATGAATGAAATAATGCCACTTGCAGCAACATGGATGGACCTAGAGATTATCATACTAAGTGAAGTAAGTCAGACAAAGAAAGGTAAATATCATATGATATCACTTATATGTGGAATCTAAAAAATGATACAAATGAACTTATTTACAAAACAGAAATAGACTCACAGACATAGAAAACAAACTTAAGGTTACCAAAGGGGAAAGGTGGGGGGAGGGATAAGTTAGGAGTTAGTGATTAACAGATACACACTACTATATATAAAATAGATAAACAATAAGGACTTACTGTATAGCACAGGGAACTATATTCGATACCTTGTAATACCCTACAACGGGAAAGAATCTGAAAAAGAATATACGTGTGTGTGTGTGTGTGTGTGTGTGTGTGTATATACACATATATGTGTGTATATATATATATACACACATATATGTGTATATATAACTGAATCATTTTGCTGTACGCCTGAAACTAATGCAGCATTGTAAATCAAGTATACTTCAACTTAAAAAAATGGGTCAGAGGGAGTTAGTCTTTAAAAAAACAAGATAAAATAAAATGAAATAAAATAAAATAAAATAAAATAAAATACAAGATCACATAGATTGAGTCACACTATTAATGGACCAACAGGAACGACAGAAGCTGTTGAAAAGAGGATGAAGGTAACTGTTCAGCCTCCTGAAAGATAGGGAGGTTAACCTGGGCTCTGAAGATGAGTAGGATTTAAATTGACATAGAAAGCATTCCACACACCCACACAGTAATGGAAGTGAGCAATCAATGCAGCTAGTATTCATTAATTACTAAAAAAAAAAAAAAGGCAAACGTCTCAACAAGTACACAGTGGTTGCCATTTTTATTTGGCTGACTCCCTATTTGAGGGAAACAAGTGACAAAAAAACCTATTTAAATACTTAAATCATAAAAACCACAACTGAGTGGTACCACACTAATTCTTTACTCATGTGAGATTTGACCGTGTAGCTCAGGCAGCGCCACCAAGGACCTGGTTTCTCACTATGTAGTTTCTTCTCACCCTTCCATGCTGTTGGCACCATCCTCAGGGCTTTCATGCTGATCCCTTGGCTTGCCCCTCACTGCAGCAAAATGGCAGCTCAAGTCCAAACCTCACATCCTCACACCAACTCTTTAGGACAAGAGATGGTCTCTTTCTATAGCCTCTGCCTATCTTTTAGCCCCATCCTGAATCATGTCCTCACTTGCTCTCTGCACCCCAGCTCCATTGGCCTATTTCAAGCTCATCAAATATGCTATTCTTACTTCTATCACAGCACATGGGCTTCCATGGTGCAGTCTTCCTCCTCTTCACCTCGTTCACACACACTCAAATTTCATCTCCCAGCATAAACTTCATGACAAGGTCAGCCCCTGTTATATGCTCTCAATACATAGTGTAGTTCTCCTTCGTGGCAATATATACATATAACCATTTGATTAGTGTTTGTCTTTTCTACAAGAAAGAAACCATGTCTGGTTTGGTTTATCATTGTATCCTCAGCATCAAGCCAGTGTCTGGACAGTGGGCACTTAATACGTATTTGTTGATTGGATAGTTGGATGGATGGATGGACGGACTTGGCTTCTAAACATGGCCATGTAACTAATTAGCTACATAACCTTCAGCTTTTTTGAGATTCAGTTCTCTCAACTGTGAAATGAAAAGTTTGGACTAGTTGACCTTTAAGACCCTTTCTGAATTTAAAGTGCTGAATTCATAAAGTGTTACTGGCAAGAGAATTTCTTTAACTGCAAGTATAGTGGAAATAAACTAAAAAATGGTGTTTTGGGTTACTCTGCTATCCTTTTACAAATGTCATTTTTAATCTAATTCTGACTTTGTGTGGGTCTCATGCAGTGGTTAGCAATCTGGAGAAATTGATATCCTACAACTGTTACTGAGCAGCTGGAATTGCCAAATAGCTAATACAAGTTAGAAAAATATACATTGACAGTCTAGGCAGATGTTAAATTAAATGTTATTGAGAACATTTTACACACGTTCCTTTCCCTACCCTATCCCCCCAAATTTGCAATATTCAAAGTATAGGGTGGATTCTGTTTGATGCACTGATAAAAATAAAGTTTCCATCTTTGAGTGACGTTTAGTACAGAGCACTATTATCATATTGAAATAGTTTTATCTTGAATTTACAAAATAGCCTTGCTGTATCCAAGTTCACAGAAATTTGATTAGATCCTAAATATATTTTCATTCGGGGTCCAATTTATATCCATTGATTTCTGCATCTTAAAAGAAAATATAATTCATCTTTTCACTTGACATGCCTATGAAGCACAAGATAACATTTCCTACCCGCTCCCCCATTCAACATCTGGATCTGAACTACAATTTGCCTATAAATAAGAAATGAGAATTTTGATCAGGCAGCTTTGCAATCTGTTCAGAATAGTCTGGGAATACTTGATTACATAACAAACCTCCAAGTAAATCAAGTGGTGTTAAGACAGTTTAACTACCATACAATATTTTATTATATTCTATCTCCCCTTAAAAATTTATACTTTCTAATGAAGTGATGCAGCCAGAGTATTGATAAAGAGAGAGCACTAAGTGGAAATGTCCTTGTGAAAACAAACTCCCCTGTTGAGGAAACCAAGGCCCCGTTGTTCCTCTTCTAAGTGGCTGGGGCAGGAACTGGCTAACTGTTCCCCAAACCCATTTCCATATCCTCCTTGGCTCCCAGGTAGACTGCATTTCCCAGCCTCCCACGTGACAGATTCCTGGCCAATGGAATGTAGGCAGGAAGTTATACACCCCACTTTTGGGCCTGGCTTATAAAATCCTCCCTGGAAATCCTCCACCCTCTTACCTCCCACATATGAAAGATGGCAAAGCTAGGTATGCCTTGTTTTGTGAACACTGTGTAGGGCAGAGCCTCTCTCCACCGTCTCATACTCCCAACCAAATTATGAGCTAGCAGAAGAGAGACTACATTATAGCATCTGTCATTCTTCTCAGTATCTTAGGCTTCTGAGCACAGCACACTACCAAAAGCCTCCATTAAAAATTTGCTATAGGTGATTATTCCTTTTTTCCCAATTTTTTCTTCATTTTAAAGACAGAAGAGTAAAGAAGAGGGGAGAGCCTGACATTCCATGACTTTTTTGCCCAAGAACCATCTATCTTTGCATAAAATGGGCCCATAAAATAGATTGGCTGCAAGAATGGAGAAAATGTTCAGCTTCTTCAAATGAGTGTATTAGTCCAAGTTCTCATAGAAGCATATGCCAAGATAAGATTAAACATACAAGGATTTTACTAAGAGAAATGCCCATGAAAGAAAATGGAGAGTGAGCCAGGAAAGCTAGAGGGTCATGAGACCATGACGCGAGGCTGACCCAGAGTGAAGAAGCGAGGGGGAGAAGGTTGGGCAGAAGTGTGCTGCCATGTAGTCTAAGGAAGGTTTGGCAAGGCCATCAGGGAGTCCTCAAGCCAAAGCTGGCCATCGGAGGAATCCCATGTCCCTCCAGAAAAAAACCTGCCTTGGTACTTCTGCCACACATCATTGTCTGGGAGCACCCCTTGGGAGGCAAGGCCTTGGCTCAAACTGGGAGATGGATTTCAGAACCCAGCAGCTGGGGCCATCAGTCAGTTATACTCCCCGCAGTTCTTCAAAGCACATTCTCATCGCTTCTACAGAGTGTTCTTTTAAAGGCAACATGAGCTTATCCATCTTATCTGTATTATCTTTTTGCTTTAATAGATTTTAGCCACTATGAAAACATAAAGGGGGGCTTCCCTGGTGGCGCAGTGGTTGAGAATCTGCCTGCCAATGCAGGGGACACGGGTTCGAGCCCTGGTCTGGGAAGATCCCACATGCCGCGGTGCAACCGGGCCCGTGAGCCACAATTACTGAGCCTGCGCGTCTGGAGCCTGCGCTCCGCAACAAGAGAGGCCGCGATAGTGAGAGGCCTGCGCACCGCGATGAAGAGTGGCCCCCGCTTGCCACAACTGGAGAAAGCCCTCGCACAGAAACGAAGACCCAACACAGCCATAAATAAATAAATAAATAAAATTTAAAAAAAAAAAAAAAAGAAAACATAAAGGATCAGGACCAGAAAAAACTAGTCTCCATGATGGGTCTTGTCATAAATTTTGTTTTTATCAGTCACCATCAGTCAATCACATAATGCTCCCCCATTGAATAGAGGCTCATTAACCAAGTTAGGATTTATATTCAGCTGCTAGTTATGGGGACTGGAGATTTAAAAAAATGGTTTAACCAAGACAGAGGTTTATTTCCCTCTTATATAAAAGAAGTCTGTAGTTAAGCAGTGCAGTGAGAGTATTGGATTGGCCACAAAGTTCGTTTGGGTTTTTCTGTACATCTTATGGAAAAACCTGAACGAACTTTTTGGCCAACCCAATATAACAGCTCTAAAGTATCATCCTGGACCCAGCCACCTACTATATTTCTATTCCTTCATTCTTAGAGTATGATCCTCAGGTAACCTCATGTTCCAGAATGGATTCTGGGAATCCAATCATCATGTTTGTATTCCAGTTAGGATGGAGGGGAAGAAGTGAAAACAGAAAGGGACATATGCTAGCTATGTGCCCCTTTAAAAAACAAACAAAAGTAACTATTCCTGGGAAGTACCACTGTATGCAGACAATTTCAAGATACAACTCATGGGCAACACTTTGCTACACAGGAGGCTGAGGAATGACTTCTTTAAGCTGTGCAGGAAAATTCCCCAACTCTTTTCATAGAAGAAGGGGTATGAATACTGGGCAGGTATTCTTTTTCCCAGCCATTTATCGGGTTTGGTTCTGAAAAGAAAGTTTTAATTTAAAAAGGCTGGTGAGGTTTTTCCTCTGCTACTAGATGAATCTATTATATTAATGACAGCCACTGATCCAATTCAATTGCCTTCCATAAATTTTCACATATTGTTTATTGGTTGCCTTGTCCATATAACCTGTTCATTTTGTACTTTCTTTCCTCTCTGAGGAAAAGTAAATTTTCTTTTTTCTTTTTTTTTTTCCATTGTATTAGAGGACTTCTAGGCTATCTGCCCACCCCACCAGCTTCCTTCTCTGAGAACTGCTCTCCCAGACAAGAGTGCTTCCTGAGTCATATTTCTAACTACCTAATGCATCCCTGACCCTTGAATATTGGGTCAGGGATAGAAACTAAACCAAGCTGAGCAGACCCATTTCTCTCTTCTGAGAACTGGGATCTAGAATCAAGATCACACCTGTCTCCACTGGACATTTGAAAAAAGGAGATGTAAATTTATTTATTTAATTAATTAATTTATACCCATTTCTCTCTTCTGAGAACTGGGATCTAGAATCAAGATCACACCTGTCTCCACTGGACATTTGAAAAAAGGAGATGTAAATTTATTTATTTAATTAATTTATTTATTTATTTATTTTTGGCTGTGTTGGGTCTTCGTTGCTGTGCGCAGGCTTTCTCTAGTTGCAGCGAGCGGGGTCTATTCTTCGTTGCGGTGCGCGGGCTTCTCATCGCAGTGGCTTCTCTTGTTGCGGAGCACGGATTCGAGGTGCATGGGCTTCAGTAGTTGTGGCTCATGGGCTCTGGAGTGCAGCCTCAGTAGCTGTGGTGCACTGGCTTAGTTGCTCCACGGCACATGGGATCTTCCTGGACCAGGGCTCGAATCCATGTCCACTGCATTGGCAGGCGGATTCTTAACCACTCCACCACCAGGGAAATCCCAAGGAGATGTAAATTTAGAAATGATAGGGACAGACATCTTCTGCCATGTTTATGGAACAGTCAAGAGAGCCAGTTTGCTGACAGAGGAGAGTAAAGCAGAGATGGCACAGCTCTTACTTTGCTGTAGTTATGTGGATCAGTCCCTTCCACAGATATTTTCCCCAATATTACATCCAAGTAGATGAACTGGAAGGACCATAAATAGCTGGTAGCTAGCATCAGATGCTTTCCAAACTACCCCTATTATTAGGATCTAACCAATATAATCCCAGCCTTTTCTTCTATGGTCCTTCCAATGTGGTACACTGGAACCAGCATGAGATTTGTTGATTTTTTAATGTGTTCCCTGATTCCTATTCCTATCCTTAGTGTATATTTCTTTGAGTAGCTATCTGTTACTTCCTATCAGTGGACTCATCCTGCCTGCCGTATGTTATCACAGCTACTAGGGATAAAGATAGTGATAAGCGTTGGGCTTGTTGGATTCAATTTGAGAAACTGAGTTCATTTGGAGTTCTACACTATGCTAGGTCTGGAGAATAAACAGATAAATAAGACATGGACCCTGCCCAGCAATTTATAAGTTGCTATCATAAGTGACTCTCAACCAAGTTCTGGTACTGTATTTGCATGTCAAGTCATATCTAGCAAAAGGAGTTAAGATCTCTCAATTGGAAGATATCCAATAGCTCAGAGGCAGAAAGGGACGATGACTCCACTGATTTCTTGGAAAAGGAAATCCTTTCAAAAGTTTTTCTTTTTCCCCTCTCTGACCTGATTTTTACCTACACCCCTCTGTTTGTTTGCACTTGGTGTATAGATAGCTCCACTGAGAAGGGGATCAAAAAGAATGCCAAAGCTCTTTTTTGATCAAAATGCTATGACACTAGAAATCAGCTATAAGAAAAAAACTGCAAAAAAACCAAACATGTGGAGGCTAAATAATATGCTTCTAAGCAACCAATGGCTAACTGAAGAAATCAAAGAGGAGGAGGAGAATAAGATTCCACAAGCCTTGTGGCCAAGAAAAAAAGTATTCATGAGGGGAGGAGAATACAAATGCAGGGTTTTAAAAATTTATTTGAAATTAAGAGATAAGCAACTTAAAACATTATACGCATGTGCGCGCGCGCACGCGCGCACACACACACACACACACACATATAGACTGCTATACAAAAACCTCATAGTGGGCTTCCCTGGTGGCGCAGTGGTTGAGAGTCCTCCTGCTGATATAGGGGACGCGGGTTCGTGCCCCGGTCCGGGAAGATCCCACATGGTGCAGAGCGGCTAGGCCTGTGAGCCATGGCCGCTGAGCCTGCACATCCGGAGCCTGTGCTCTGCAACGGGAGAGGCCACAACAGTGAGAGGCCCGTGTACCGCAAAAAAAAAAAAAAAAAAAAAAAAAAAACCTCATGGTAACTGCAAACCAAAAATCTGTTATAGATATACACACAAAAACAGAAAAAAGAATCCAAACATAGCACTAAAGATAGTCATCAAATCACAAGAGAAGAGAGCAAAAGAAGAAGAAAGGGGAAAAAAAGACCTATAAAAACAAATCCAAAACAATTAACAAAATGGCAATAAGGGCTTCCCTGGTGGCGCAGTGGTTGAGAGTCCACCTGCCGATGCAGGGGACACCGGTTCGTGCCCCGATCCGGGAAGATCCCACGTGCCGCAGAGCGGCTGCGCCCGTGAGCCATGGCCGCTGAGCCTGAGCGTCCAGAGCCTGTGCTCCGCAACAGGAGAGGCTACAACAGTGAGAGGCCCGCGTACCGGAAAAAAAAAAAAAGGCAATAAGAACATATATATCAATAATTACCTTAAATATAAATGGACTAAATTATCCAGCCAAAAGACACAGAGTGGCTGAATAGATACAAAAACATGACTCGTATGTATGCTGCCAACAAGAGACTCACTTCAGATCTAGAGACACACACAGACTAAAAGAGAATGTAAAACGGTATTCCATGCAAGTGGAAATCAAAAGAAACTCAGCGTAGCAATAAGTATATAAGACAAAATAGACTTTAAAATAAAGGCTGTTATGAAAAAGGACACCATGTAATGATCAAGGAATCAATCCAAGAAGAGCTAACAATTGTAAATATATATGCACCCAACATAGGAGCACCTAAATATATGAAGCAAACATTTACAGACATAAAAGGAGAAGTCGACAGTAACACAATGACACAAGGGGACTTTAACACCCCACTCACATCAATGGACACATCATCCAGACAGAAAATCAATAAGGAAACTGGCCTTAAATGACATGTTAGACCAGACAAACGTAATTGATATATAGAGCATTCCATCCAAAAGCAGCAGAATACACTCTTTTCAAGTGCACACAGAACATGCTCCAGGATGTTCACATCCTGGATGTCCAGGACCTAGGTCACATGCTAGGTCACAAAACAAGCCTTAGTAAATTTAAGAAAATTGAAATCATGTCAAGCATCTTTTCTGATCAAAATGCTATGAGACTAAAATCAACTACAAGAAAAAAACTGCAAAAACCACAAACACATAGAGGCTAAACAATATGTTACTAAATAACCAATGGCTAACAAGAAATCAAAGAGGAAATAAATATCTAGAGACAAATGACAATGAAAACACAATGATCTAAAACCTAAGGGACGCAGCAAAAGCAGTTCTAAGAGGGAAGTTTATAGCAATAAAATCTTACCTCAGGAAACAAGTAAAATCTCAAATAAACAAGCTAATCTTACACTTAAAGCAACTAGAGAAAGAAGAACAAACAAAACCAAAGTTAGCAGACGGAAAGAAATCATAAACATCAGAGCAGAAATAAATGAAATACAGACTAAAAAATAATAGAAAAGATCAATGAAACTAAAAGATGGTTCTCTGAAAAGACAAACAAAACTGACAAAACTTTAGCCAGACTCATCAAGAAAAAATGGGAGAGGGTCCATATCAGTAAAATCAAAATGAAAAAGGAGAAGTTACAATCAACACCATAGAAATGCAAAGGATCATAAGAGACTACTATGAACAACTATATGCCAATAAAATGGAAAACCTAGAAGAAATGGACAAACTCTTAGAAAGGTACACTATCCCAAGACTGAACCAGGAAGGAATAAAAATATGAACAGACCAATTACCAGTAATGAGACTGAATCAGTAATTTTAAAACTCCCAGAAAAGAAAAGTCCAGGACCAGATGGCTTCACAGGTGAATTCTACCAAACATTTACAGAAGAGTTAAGACCCATCATTCTCAGACTATTCCAAAAAACTACAAAGGAAGGAACACTTCCCAACTCATTCTATGAGGCCAGCATCACCCTGATACCAAAACCAGACAAAGATAGCACACAAAAAAGAAAATCACAGGCCAATATCACTGATGAACATGGACACAAAAATCCTCAATAAAATATTAGCAAACCAAATCCAACAATACATTAAAAGGATCACACACCATGATGAAGTAGGATTTATCCCAGGGACGCAAGGGGTTTTCAATATTGGCAAATCAATCAATGTGATATACCACATTAACAAATTGAAGAATAAAAAACATATGATCATCTCGATAGATGCAGAAAAAGCTTTTGACAAAATTCAACATCAATTTATGATAAAAACTCTCCAGAAAGTGGACATACAGGGAACATACCTCAACATAATGAAGGCCATATATGACAAACCCACTGCTAACATCATACTCAATGGTGAAAAGCTGAAAACATTCCCCTTAAGACCAGGAACAAGACAAAGGTACCCACTCTCGCCACTTTTATTCAACATAGTTTTGGAAGTCCTAGCCACAGCAATCAGAGAAGAAAAAGAAATAAAAGGAATCCAAATTGGAAAGAAAGAAGTAAAACCGCCATTGTTAGCAGATTACATGATACTATACATAGAAAATCCTAAAGATGCTACCAGAAAACTACTAGAACTCATCAATTAATTTGGTAAAGTTGCAGGATACAAAATTAACATACAGAAATCTGTTGCATTTTTATACACTAACAATGAAATATCAGAAAGAGAAATTAAGGAAACAATCACATTTACCATCAGATCAAAAAGAATAAAATACCTAGGAATAAACCTACCTAAAGAGGCAAAAGACCTGTACTCTGAAAACTATAAGACACTGATGAAAGAAATTGAACTCCACACAGATGGAAAGATACCGTGTTCTTGGGTTGGAAGAATCAATATTGTTAAAATGACCATACTACCCAAGGCAATCTACAGATGCAATGCAATCCCTTTCAAAGTACCAATGGCATTTTTCACAGAATTAGAACAAAAAACTTTACAATCTGTATGGAAACACAAAAGACCCTGAATAGCCAAAGCAATCTTGAGAAAGAAAAACAGAGCTAAAAGAATGAGGTGCCCTGACTTCAGACTATACTACAAAGCTACAGTCATCAAAACAGTATGCTACTGGCACAAAAACAGAAATATAGATCAATGGAACAGGATAGAAAGTCCAAAGATAAAGCCACACACCTATGGTCAACTAATCTATGACAAAGGAGGCAAGAATATACAATGGAGAAAAGACAGTCTCTTCAATAAGTGGTGCTGGGAAAACTGGACAGCCACACATAAAAGAATGAAATTAGAATATTCTCTAACACCATACGCAAAAATAAACTCAAAATGGATTAAAGACCTAAATGTAAGGCCGGACACTATAAAACTCTCAGAGGAAAACATAGGCAGAACGCTCTTTGACATAAATCACAGCAAGATCTGTTTTGATCCACCTCCTAGAGTAATGAGAATAAAAACAAAAATAAACAAATGGGATCTAAATAAACTTAAAGGCTTTTGCACAGCAAAGGAAACCATAATCAAACAAAAAGACAACCTACAGAACGGGAGAAAATATTTGTAAATGATGTGACCAACAAGGGATTAATTTCCAAAATATACAAACAGCTCATGCAGCTCAATATCAAAAATAATAGTAATAATAATAAAAAATAAACAACCCAATCAAAAAATGGGCAGAAGTTCTAAATAGACATTTCTCCAAAGAAGACATACAGATGGCCAACAGGCACATGAAAAGATGCTCAACATCACTAATTATTAGAGAAATGCAAACTGAAACTTTCGATACAATGAGGTACCACCTCACACCAGTCAGAATGGCCATCATCAAAAAGTCTACAAATAAATGCTGGAGAGAGTGTGGAGAAAAGGGAACCCTCCTACACTGTTGGTGGGAATGTAAATTGGTGCAGCCACTATGGAGAACAGTATGGAGATTCCTCAAAAAACTAAAAATAGAGTTATCATATGGGCAATCCCACTCTTGGGCATATATCCAGAAAAGATGAAAACTCTAATTTGAAAAGATATATGCACACCAATGTTCATAGCAGCACTATTTACAACAGCCAAGATATGGAAACAACCTAAATGTCTATCGACAGATGAATGGATAAAGAAAACAAAAGAAAAAAATCTACAGGTAACTACTTTTAGGTGGTTTTCAAATGAAAAAGCTCAGAATTATGCCAGGTTATGAAAGTTTATAAAAATTTTAATGCAAAAACAAGGAAACAGCAATACTTTTTCTTAGTCTTCCCTTTTCACTCTGGTCCACCTTGCTGTTAAAAAAAAAAAAAAATTGAGTTCCCTGCCTTCTGGAACTTTTTATCAGCAGGAGGTGAGAAATCATATAAATTGCTGGAAACAAATGGTAACAGTCAGTCATTTCTTTTATGATAGACCATTAGATTGGTGTATTTGCATGTATCATCAAATTCTCTAATGGAATGACAATGCTAGAGAGATAGTCTAATACAATTAGAATGTAGGCTTCTGGGATAAAATTACTACATGTTTTCCTTGGAGGAGGAAAAAATGTATATCCTCTACCATGAAAATACCAGTGAGAAAAAAGAAGCAATTCTGAATGACTTTGTCCAATTTAACATTTTTCTATCATAACAAAATTCTTATGAATTTCACATTAGCCAGTGATTTGAAGGCAGGCATCTTCCAGAGCGAATTTTTTTTAAATGTAGAACACAGGATAATCAAGATCAGGAGCATCATCTTTTATTCTTTGATAGAAAAGGCAGATGCTTTATGAATACAATTATCAGGGAAGGCCAATGTTATGTCTCTAACAAGGAACTGCAGGAACACTCACCTGAGCAATGCTTCTTTGTGGCAAATGAGAGCTGGGACTAGATACAAACTCCCAGGTGGGACAGAACCAGAGGCATGCCCTTGTTCAGAGTTGCACATAGGTCCATCCCAGCCTAGAGGTTAGTTTTCAAGAGTTTCTGGCACCAGATTTAATTTTCACACCTCCTTTTCCCATCAGTATTTGGAAGTATTGGTCAAACACACCCTAACCCCAATGGAAGGCTTTCCTGGTGAACACTGCTCCCTTCTACTCCCTCAAATGACAGAACTATCCCATCACTCCTTGCACTGTTGTCACAGTTCCCATGGCACCCTGACTCACTCCAGAGAAATTATAAAACCATATGGAAATCAAACCCAATATAATTCCACATATGGAAGAGTTTGGGGAATACCTTCCCAAGCCTGTAGTTTTATACTAATTTTTTAAGTGAACCTAAGCATTTTGGAGACTTTATTTTTTAATACAACATTAAATTAACATATTAAATTTTATGCACATATTCTATAGAAAGGTGGGACTAGTAAAAAGAGGAGAGAGAGCTAGAATTAAAAACTAGTGGCTTGGACTTCCCTGGTGGCACAGTGGTTAAGAATCCGCCTGCCAATGCAGGGGACATGGGTTCGAGCCCTGGTCTGGGAAGATCCCACATGCCGCAGAGCAACTAAGCCCATGGGCCACAACTACTGAGCCTGCGCTCTAGAGCCCGCAAGTTACAACTACTGAACCCACGTGCCACAACTATTGCAGCCTGCACACCTAGAGCCCAAGCTCTGCAACAAGAGAAGCCACCACAATGAGAAGCCCACACACCACAATGAAGAGTAGCCCCCGCTCGCTGCAACTAGAGAAAGCTCACGCACAGCAATGAAGACCCAACTCAGCCAAAAGTAAATAAATAAATAAATTTATAAAAAAGAAAACATTAAGCTAAGTGAAAAAAGCCAGTCACAAAAACACAAACAAACAAAAAACAGTGACTTTAACATGTATTTTAACAACATGAATAATTTAAATCTGCCTCCTGGCATCAGAAAAGACATTCTGAAATATTTTTCAGAGATGAATTTTGGTTTTTTGAAACTTAGTGATAGGATGGGCTCTAGCTATACTCAAATGGATTATTATAAATGAAGTATGGTTAACATAGGGGATGCTAGAACCCCAGAGGAAAGAAAATATTCAAGAGAAATATGCATTTTCTTACACATTCAGAAGCTTAAAAATTTTTTTTGTTATACTTAAATGCCTACGGTGTACTATATTACAAATGAGGAAATAGAGCGTGAAATTAAGTGAATTGCTGAGTGGTCAACCAGTTTAAGTACATCAAATGGCATATTCACTAAACTGGTTATATCATGTTACTTATTCTAGACAGACCCATCATGGGATACATACACTTTGAAAACAACCCTGAAGAGTATAAAGCTATTGATATGTTGATGAATGCTTTCTGCAGATATTCTCCCAAATGGTATATCCGAGTAAATGACCATAGATAGCTGGTGGACCCAGTGTCAGGTGCTTTCCTAATTACCCTTTTATTATTATAACCTGCCCGATACAATCTCAAACATTTCCCTCTCTGGTCCTTCCATATGGCATATGGAAATCAGCATGCAATTTGGTGATTTTTTTTTTTTTAATCCCCATCCCCACCCCCAGCCCCAGTGCATATTCCCAAGTGCTTGTTTACTTGTTCATTTATGCATTTGTTTGCCAATCTGTGAGCAACCTGAGATCAGTAGTTCATCTCAGTCAGCATCCTCACTGCCAGAGACATGATAAGCATCTAGCAAATGTTTGATGACAGCAAAATTATGAATCAGTCACTTATCAGTGGTGGGATCTTGGGCAGTAAATGGAAATCTCTGAGGCTCAAGTCTCCTCATCTAAAAAAGTAGGGATTAATAATAATACTTGCTTACATTAGACTTATTTTAAGAAACAAATAAGATTGTTAGACTATTTGGCTTTTATTGCATTGTCATCATCATTATTTTTGCCATTATTATTCTCATGAAGAATTTTCAACCTTTATCCAAGAAGAGAGATTGACTCAGTCCTCTCAAAGTATATGACTAAATTTGAACTTGAAAGACGGAGCCTGACTCATGAGAAGAGGATAATAATGGGCACTATGTTTTCATTGGAAAATTGAGTTAGCAGGAAGAATCCTGTTTGTTAAAATTCAGATGCAGATTAATAATGAGTAAGGTTCAGGAATAATTGCAGGGTATCCATGGTCACAGAAAATGCTGTCAACACCCATTGTTCTATATATATCTTGGGAGACATGTCACCACATTTCTATAAATAGAGTAGAAATTGATTCATTTCAACCTTGATCATGTGCAAGGCTCCAATCTTCTGAGGAATAAAGGAACTAGACTTGATGTAACGCGGGAATATGTAGTTTAATGGGGGTAATGGGCCATATGTCTGAGGAAGGTCAACAGAGCAAAGAAGAAAGAAAGTTTATGAGAGCAAATGGGGCTTCTGAGTCTCCAGCAGGAGACTCCTTGGGGTAAGAATGACCCTGAGAACCTGAACAACCTCAAGCTACTTAAGACTTTCTCCTGACCACTCATTCAGTTTTAAATACAAAACAAAAAGACGACTGGAAGATTTCTAATTAAACATGGCAGGAAAAATGATTTTTTAGAAAGGCCATAAGGCCAGAAAGAATGAAAGAGTGGATGACAGCAAATGAGAGATAGCCATAAAATTTAAAAAGCTGGAAAGCAGATGGCTAAGTGGTAAATGACTTAGCATAAACCTAAAATTCAAGTATCTGTAAGGATTCAGGGTCAGATAGCAGTATCAACAGAAAAGCCAATTTGAGCTGCAGAATCCCAGGAATGCTTAGAAATTGGCAGCACTAAGAACTTCTGAAGGTTGAGTGGCAAAAGGCTAAAACATAACCATAGCTGAGGGCACGAGTAATGAACTAAAAACAGAGGAATTCGTGATATCCTCCCAACCTGTCTCCTACTTGGCTCTGAGAACACCATCAGCTGCTCACTTACTTCCCAGATAAAGAGAATGATCCCTGAGAAATACTAACATGTTTAGCATTTGGTTAGTTACAGATGCTAACATTTGGGGGTCTCCTATGAAACATTCAGCCCTCCTCTTTGTCAAGCCCCACCAAGGTACAGTTTCCACTAAACTAAGCTTTTTAGTGTTTTACTCTTAGACAGACTACCAAGAATTCCTATTTAAAGAAAATTTCTAACATGACAGGCAATGAATATATGGAAAAAAAGAAACCAGAGAAAACAGAAACAATGCAGAGAGCAGAAGAAAACTAAACCTCACTATAAGTAGTATCTTCAAATGATAAAAGACTGCATCATCCAAGAAACAAGAACGACATACTATACAGAAAAGAAGCAATCCAAGAAGAAATAAAGAGCTCTTGAAAATTAAAATATAACAGAAAATAAATCAATAGAGGAGTGACAAGATAAAGTTGAAGAGGGACTTCCCTGGTGGCGCAGTGGTTAAGAATCCGCCTGCCAATGCAGGGCACACGAGTTCGAGTCCTGGTCCTGGAAGATCCCACATGCCGCAGAGCAACTAAGCCCACGTGCCACTACTACTGAGCCTACGTTCTAGAGCCTGCAAGCCACAACTACTGAGCCCGTGTGGCACAACTACTGCAGCCTGCGTGCCTAGAGCCTGTGCTCTGCAACAAAGAGAAGCCACCACAATGAGAAGCTCGCACACTACAACAAAGAGCAGCCCCCGCCCACCGCAAATAGAGAAAGCCTGCGCGCAGCAATGAAGACCCAATGCAGCCAATAAATAAATAAATAAATAAAAAGATAAAGTTGAGGAAATTTTATAGAAAGTTGAATAGACAGAAAAAGAAAGAAATGGAACATACCACAAAAAGGATAAGAAAATCAGAGGATCAATCAAGGAGGTCCAAGATTGAATTATAAGAGTTCTAGAAAGAAAGACAAGAAAATGGAGAGGAGAAAAAATAATCAAAAAAATAATTTAAATTTCCCAGAACAGAATAAGGGGCCAAGCCAGCACCACACCCTTGCTAAGATATTACTGTAAAATTTCAGATCACTGGGTATATGAGGAAGATTCTAAAATCTTCCAGAGAGAAAAAATAGCTCACAGATAAAAGCTAAAGAAGTAGACTAGCTAGAAGAAAATGGAGCAATGCTATCAAAATTCTTTTAAAAAATAGTTTCTATATAGGACTCAGAACACAATCATATTATCAATATGTTTTGAGAGTAGTTTAAAAATATTTTCAGACATGTAATGTCTCAAAAACATGCAAGGTCTAAAAAACATCAGGAAGCTACTGGAGTGCTGTGATCTTGTGATTTATAATAAGAAATATATATTTGCTCTTCCTCCAGGTCCTGTCACAGAGCTCCTAAAACCCTTGGAATTTCCTGTGCTGAGAGGGATAAAGGTGTCTTTTGTTATGTTAATGAGGAGACTTTTGCCAGTGGAGCCAACCTTGTGATTAGAGGCTTGCAACTTTCAGCCCCACCCCAACCCAACCCACCCCCACCTCTGGGAGGGGTGAAGGGCTGGAGATTGGGCTCAATCACCAGTGGCCAATGATTTAATCAATCATGCCAAATGGAGCCTCCATAACAACCTAAAAGGACAGGGTTCAGAGAGCTTCTGGGTTGGTGAGCACGTGGAGAATGGGGAGAGAGAGCATGCTCAAAGAGCATGGAAGTTCAGAGAGCATGGAAGTTCCACACCCCCCCCTTTCCCCATGCCTTGCCCTCTACATCTCTTTCATCTGGTTGTTCCTAAGTTAGATCCTTTTATAATAAACCTGTAATCTAGTAAGTAAACTGTTTCTCTTAAGTTCTGTGAGCCACTCTAGCAAGTTAATCGAATAGAAGGTCGTTGGAATCAACAATCTACTATAGTCGGTAGGTCAGAAGCCCAGGTGATACCTGGACTTGCGATTGGCCTCTGAAGTGTGGTGGGGGGGGACACCAGTCTTGTAGGACTGAACCCTTAACCTGTGGGATCTGATGGTATCTCTGGGTAGATAGTGTCAAAATTGAGTTGAATTGTAGGACACCCATCTGGTACTGGAGAACTGCTTGGTGCTGTGGAACCACAACCCCTAACCCCACCCACTACCACTACCACTGGAATTGGTATCTGAATCATTAGATGTGCTCCACCAAAATGAGGTAGTAAACTAAGACAGAAGATAAAGGATCAAGTAAAGGAATCAAAGAGAGGAGAGATGATAATTCTCTTTCACCAGGATGAGGGTGAAGGGAACCACACAGCTAAGAAGTGAACCCAGAGAACCACTGATTCACATTGGAGAAAGAGGATGAAGGGCTCCAATAAGGATAACTCCAAACACAAAATGAAGCAGTAGATTACCACCAATGTTTGATGTACTCAAAGGGGAATGTTGCTTCTTGCAGAGTGTTTGGGGATGAATTAGAGAAAGGTATATAGAAAAAAATATAGGCCCCAAATGATACAATTATTGGGACTTCCCTGGTGGCGCAGTGGTTAAGAATCTACCTGCCAGTGCAGAGGACACAGGTTCAGTCCCTGGTCCGGGAAGATCCCACATGCAGCGGAGCAACTAAGCCCATGCGCCACAACTACTGAGCCCTTGTGCCACAACTACTGAAGCCCATGAGCTTAAAGCTTGTGCTCCGCAACAAGAGAAGCCACAGCAATAGGAAGCACGCTTACCGCAAGGAAGAGTAGCCCCCACTCGCTGCAACTGGAGAAAGCCCGTGTGCAGCAGTGAAGACCCAACACAGCCAAAAATAATTAAATAAAATAAATAAATTTATGGAAAAAAATGATACATTATTAGCTCCAGAGAAAACAAGTTTTCCAAGAAAAGAAACGTAATAATTGTATACTACCTTTACAATGTACACTATTTATGCATAATAGTTACAAAATCACAACATGAACACTGAATTCTGATATAATTTTTTAAAATTTGGTATAACCATACTGTAGGATGGGATAGGGTATGCATGTGTGTTCCGGAACTCAGTGTGACATAGGAAGGGGAGGTGAGGGTAAGAGAGTTAAATCCTCAGCCTCAGTAGTAAGAAATCAATTAATAACATTGAATTAGAAAAAATTAGAAATATCAGTGTTGATTTAAAATAAGGAGATAAATTCCAGAAAAAAATAGTTAATGCAATCAAAAGTGGTTGACTCTTAAAAGTGGGTAACAGGGATGCAAAAAGGTGGGAAAAGAGATTGTTCATTTTCTTTGAAAACCTTGTAGAACCATACGAATTTGTAGAATCATGTAATAAAAATGAATTTTTTAAAAAAATTACTGCTGTACATCTTTTATTTCCCCCTCAGATTTACTCTTTGTCCTGCTCCTTTCATTGAGTATCCTGGGAATTTGACTCATGTGGACCACACTAATAGTCTTAGTTGAACTGGCTATACAGCAGAGGTTGGAGTGAGAGAGAAAGACATATTTTCACAACTCCAGTTGGGTGGTCCATAAAGCTCTCTCTCCTCTTGCCCTCCAGACTTAATGGCGATAATAATTCTAATGATCTATCCTCAGGTACTGCACTCTCCCTTACGATTTCCCTCCATTCTACTCACATCTTTAGATATAGTCTCTTCATTAGAATTCTCTTTAAATTACCTAATTTGAATGTGTCATGTACTTCCTCCCAGGACCCTGACTAACACAGAGCTTTAGCTATATCTGCATCTAGATTGACTAGAAAATAGATGATAATATTTTCTTAACTTTTAAGAACAATAATAATTTATTATAACAATAACAATGTAAACAACACACGCACACCTTCCTTCATTATAAATCTCTGGAATCATGGGGTTTTTTTAGGGTAGTTACAGGTTCACAGCACATTTGAGAAGGAACAGAGATTTCCCATATTCCCCTGCCTTCCACACATGCACAGCCTCCCCCGTTTTCAACACCCCCACCCGAGTTCATCACTTGTCCATTTGTGACAAGTGATGAACCTATGTTGACATATCATAATCACCCAAAGTCCATAGTTTACATTACGGTTCACTCTTGGTGTTGTATATTCTCTGGGTTTGGACAAATGTACAATGACATGTAGTCATCATTATGGTATCATACTCAGTATTTTCACTGCCCTAAAAATCCTCTGTGCTCTGCCTATTCATCCCTCCCTTACCCTGCCACCAACACCTAGCAGCCACTGATCTTTTTACTGTCTCCATAGGTTTGCCTTTTCAAGAATGTCACATAATTGGAATCATATAGTGTATAGTTTGTGTTGTTTTGAGGTCTTTTTTTCTAGTTACATACTCATAGAAAAATTAGAAAATAAAAAAATTAATCACCATAATTCCACAAGCCTGAGTCAATCGATGTTGATATTTTGGTGTGGAAACCTAGAGCAAAGTAATAATTAGGCACTCCTTCAAATGGATATTCTTTAGCGACGTTCAGTGTTTATATAGAGAGGCAGTGTAGGGGAATGGCAGAGCATTAGGATGCTTGCTAGTTCCAGCCTCTCTTAATATTCCCAGTAATGCAAGTCCAGTCCCCAAATTCTACACTTCACTCAGCTCTACTCTGAGTTCACCATCTTCACCTCCAAGCAACTTTGCAATGTGTTCCTTCCAACCATGCACAGTGCTGTGTGTAAGAGAAGTTCTGTCAGTACTCCATCTTGGCAACACTTCCGATGATGTTTTAGCGCTCCAGTAATCTTTTACCCACCCCACTTCTTAGCCATTGGTACCCTGGGATAATGTCCATGCCTTTTTTTCCGCTTTGGCACCAAACTAAGCATGGTAGCAAGAGATCATTTCAACATTGTCAGCAGCAGTGAAGGCAAACTAAAACACGATCTCCACTTTTCTAGCTAAAACGTCAGCTTATCTTGTTTTACAGTCACCTCCAAGAAAGTTTCTCTGTGAAGGGTTCACAGAGAGATATTAATTCTGATCCACAGCTGATGTAAGGGGGAAAAATCAGTGTTTATATATAAATACTTTTAACTTGGATGGGTGGGATGGACTACAGATTGATGAAGCTCATCAACAGAACGCCCTCACTCATCTCCCTGTGAGGGGGAAAACAACTTGTGTAATCGGGGAGTCAAACTCACTGCTGTTTAACTTTATACTGTTATTGCTAAAAGCACAGGAGCAATGGTGACATCTTGTGTCAGGTTAAAAACTAACAGGATCTTAATTCCTTGTGGTGTCTACTTGGGAGTACGTCAGATGAGTCCCGACTAACACTCATGTTAATCTGCTCGTTGTAGCTGCTGACCAAATAATAAAACGGGGTCATTGGTTTTTCAGGTGCAAAGATTACATCTTCAGGAATGATGGGGAAAACTCCACTTGGCATTTGACTCATCTAACTGCCACCTTAAGAACTGAGCAACCAGGAGTGCCAGTCTAGTTCTTCAACTCAGCCCTTACATGTTGCCAGGATATCCTTGTAAAACACATGGGCTCTGGGCGCATCCACCATCATTCTGAAGCAGCCAGAGGAGAGCTGTGGAGCTCTGTAATGATTGCAATTAGTTATCTGACTGCTTCGAGCATTTTCTTCATTTCTTTGGCAAGCCTTTGAATGTCACATGACATGACTGTAACCTCTGGAGCCCGGTAGATGCCATATCAAACACTGCTGGCAGCAGATGCCTGGGAAGCCAAATCTTTTTGTTTCGTGTGCTCTTTGGGAGAGCAGTGGTTCTTAACCGTGGCCATACAAAACCACCTGGGGAGCTTATACAAATATCAATACCTGGATCCATTCCAGACCAATGAAATTAGAATTTCTGGGAGCTGAAGGCAGACATTTTTTAAAAGCCCCCAAGGTGATATTAGCATGCAGCTCTCACCTGGCTCTCCTGCCCTGTTAAACCAGCCACCACACTGTGAAGAAGCCCATGCCACATGGAGAGGCCATATGCATCCTTGTGTTTAAAGATCTAGGCCTTAGCGCAAATCTCTGATTATTTTTTCTTAAAAAACAGAAGACAACAACAAAAACTTCTTAGAATTATTGAGTCAGAGAGCATCCTTTCATAATTAAAATAATTTAATTATTTATTTTGAAAAATTGGTTGCCAAATAACTTTCCAGGAAGGTAGGTCTTTCCTCAGAATAGTTCTCTGTTCCTGCCATCTTCAATTCCTCTCGTCTCATTCTCCCTTAAATTCACATCAGTTATGCCTTTGACCCCATCACTCCACTGAAGCTGCTCTCCACATTTCCAAGTTCACCAGTGATCTTCACATTGTTGAATTTATGGCTAAGTCTTCTCTTACTCTGACCTAGAAGCAACGTTTTGCACAGTGTATAATCCCTTCCTGATACACACTTCTTCACTTGGTCTCCAGGACCCACCCTCTTTTGGTTTTCTCGTCTCACTGGTTGGATCTTCTCAGTCTCTTTGCTGGGTTCTTCTTCTCTCCCTGTGATGCTCCAGGGCCCAATCCTGGCTCCTTTTTTCCTTATCTGCCACTCCCTGTATGATCTCAGCCTGTCTCAAGGCTTTAAATTCTACAAAATGCCTTTAACTCCTCCAAATATATCTCCATCCCATACTTCTATCCAAACTCCAAGCATCTACATCGGACTGTATACTCAACAAAGCCATTGACAGGCATCTCAGACTCAACATTTCCAAATCTTTCCCCCCCAAACCTTCTCTACCAGCAGCCTTCCCATCTCAGGTAATGGCAGTACATGTTTCAACTGCTCAGGCCAAAAATCTTGACACATTCTCAAGTCCCCTCATTTTCTGTCATTCCATATCCAATTCGTCAAGAAATCCTGATGGCTTTACCTTAAAAATATATCCACAATCTGATCTCCTCCTAACACCTCACTGGTACCGCCCTGGTCCAAGCACCTGGCCTTTTGCCTGGCTAACTATAATACCCTCCAACAGGTTTCCCTGCCTAAACTTGTCCCTGCCACACACACTCTAGCAGTCAGAGGGATGGGAACTTCTGTAACATGTGAAGGGGAGCAGAATACATGACCCCCAAATATGCCACTTGGGCATGTGCATTATTTTGTTGCAATTGATGGGATATAAGCCTCAACTGCCCAACTTGCTGTTGGGTCTCATATCTTTGGGGTTCCCGCACATATGAAATTAAAATGTTCTCCTGTTAATCTGTCTTATGTCAATTAAATTGTTACGCCAGCCAAAGATCCTACAAGGGAAGAAGGGAAAGTTTTTCCACCCCTACACATGTCAGATCATGTTGCTTTCTCTGCTCAAAATTCTCCAGTGACTCCCCTTTTCCTCCCACATCCACTGTCCCTTTTCCTGCTCCACATTTTTTTCTGTTGCTAGTGTCACTTCCTAACATACTGTTTGGTTTGTCTACTTATTCTGTCTTTCGTTTATTGTCTATCTCTCCCCACTAGCATATAAGCTCCATTGGGGCAGGATCTCTATTTTCTTCACTCACATATCCCAAGCACCTAGAAGACTACCTGGAACAATGAAGGCATTCACTGCATGTCTGTTGAATAAACAAATGAATGAATGAAGGCTATTATTCTTTATCTTGAGGCCGCTGTGATCTACATGGGCATGTAGACAAGGTTTGTCTACCTGGCCCTCTGCTCCTTCATGCAAGGTGTATCATCCTCTAGTTTCTCTTCAGTTGCTCAGATACCCTCCACTCAGGACTCCTTTCTCTCACAGAGGTCTGGACTCCAAGATTAGGCCTTGTTCTTCTCCTGCCCCCATTCTGTCAGTCTCCTTCCTTCCACCTATGAATATTAGCACGTAGTCAGCAGTCAAGCTTCCAGTTCAAGTCATTCCAGTTAAACTAATTCATGAAGGTCTTTGTGCTTTCTTGTTCCCTTCCCCAATCCCCTCTCTGAGCGCCCAGGCTGAGGATGAGCCTAAACATTAGCTAAATTCGCTGTATCCAGTTAGTTCTTTAGCATTATGATATGTTACTCCCTAGAATATTTGTATTTCAAAGATAAACTCTCCAAGAGGGCAATGCTTACTTGTTGACCAACTCATACGGTATCCTAAGCCTCCATTATTCAAGATTTGGAACTTGAAAAAAAATGATTTTTGCAATAAGAAAAGACAAAGAGAGGTAGTCCTTTTGAGACAGGAGGGAGGGGGACAGGGCACAACCTTTGAAAAGAATGACATAGCCATTGAGGATATGACAAAAACTGGTTAGAACCAGTTAGGCCCAAGCTGGAGGAAGATTCGACTTCCTGTACACTTTGAGCCTCATTATATGCTCATTGTAATACATTAGCATATGCTAAATGACACACCCACAGGTGCCATGACAGTTCCAAGGCTGACTATAAAGGGCCAAAAAGTGGGTGGTGGCCCAATCCCTGAAAATCCCCACCCCTTCTCCGAAATAGTTGGAATAATCTTGCCACTCGTTAGCCTATGAAATTACCCAGCCCATAAAAACTAACCACCTGTAAAACCGATACCTAGTGGGAAGCAGCCACATAGCACAGGGAGGTCAGTTCGGTGCTTTGTGACCACCTAGAGGGGTGGGATGGGGGGGTGGGAGGGAAGGAGACACAAGAGGGAAGAGATAGGGGAATATATGTATATGTATAGCTGATTCACTTTGTTATAAAGCAGAAACTAACACACCATTGTAAAGCAATTATACTCCAATAAAGATGTTAAAAAAAAACCCAAAAAACTAACCACCGCACACCTCTGGTGCTCTCACCTTCTGAGACTGATTGCATTCTGTCTATGGAATGTGTATCTCCCAGGGCCTCTCACCTTCTGAGATGGCCCTCATTCTGTCTATGGAGTGTGTATCTCCTTAAATAAACTGGCTTTCCCACTTAGTTCCTGGGGCAGAGCCCCCTTATCTGCCCACTTGTATCCCTCACAAGCATTCTATATTAATAAATCTACTTCTTGCCTATCACTTTGCCTCTTGCTGAATTCCTTCTGTGCTGAGACATAAAGAACCAGAGCTTCAGTAAGTCCTGACACCAGGTGAGTGATTTTAATTTAAAGACAGTGGGTTCGGGGCTTCCCTGGTGGCGCAGTAGTTGCGCGTCCGCCTGCCGATGCAGGGGAACCAGGTTCGCGCCCCGGTCTGGGAGGATCCCACATGCCGCGGAGCGGCTGGGCCCGTGAGCCACGGCCGCTGAGCCTGCGCGTCCGGAGCCTGTGCTCCTCAACGGGAGAGGCCGCAACGGAGGGAGGCCCGCATACCACAGAAATAAATAAATAAATAAATAAATAAATAATAATAATAAAGACAGTGGGTTCAAGTCCCAATCTGAATTTTGGCTGGGTTGGAATCCCAGCCCGTGGGTTCAAGTTCCAATCCAAGTTTTGGCTGGGTTCAGGTCCCATCTGAGGTGCGATTGGGTTCGAGTCCCAATCTGAGACCAGGTGGGCAGTTTCACTTTCATTTATTGATTCATTCATCAAATATTGATTAGCAACTATTATGTACAGTCACTGTGCTAGTCACTGGGGACAGAGTGGAGAACAAGACAGACCAGGTCACACTCCCTTTGGAACGCCAGTCCAATACCTGGATTTAAATGCTTTATGCAATGGCTTTAACATTAATTAACTAATTAACATTAATTCACATTAAATAACTTAAATTTTTCTTCAGAGGAAAATGCATAATCTCCTTAATTATTAGAAACCGTGATGGGTTTTTGTTTCTTTGCCATGCAAACAAAGCACAAAGGAATCTTATGCTACTAATGAACGGACTGTTAAAATAACCCACGAGATAGGTTTGGGAAGAAAAAGCTGATATCCTAAGCAAAGCCAAAACATTATATTACCATCAAGTCAACAAAGGACCTCGCTATTCCTCTGTTCTGAGCCAGAACCATCCACCAAAGGATTAGAAATGGCCCAAACCCAAACTGACCTCTTTCTATACCATCTGTGTCATTTTTTTAGGCGAAGATCACAAGTCCCATTGGTCAGGCTGTGAGCCTCCTCTGTTCTTTGTTTTATAATGTGATGATTGGGCCTTTCACACGTCTTACCTGACATAATCAGTGAGCCATCATGTGAGGAAAGCATTGCGATCTCCACCTTTCGGAGGAGGAAATGGGGATTGGGAGAATAAAGTAATTTGCACAAGACTACCCCTGCTACAAGTGGTGACGCCAGTATTTTAAAACCCAAATCTGTCTGCCTCTTGAGCTTATTTTATTTTCACTGTGACAAAATGTCTCGGATCATAAGTTTTGTGAAATTGAAATAAATATCTTTCTAGTTCTGGTGTCAGAATGGAAGGGACTCTTCTCTGTTCAGACAAGAACCAAGAGAGGACTTAACTGGTTCTTGAAGTTAACAGCAGTGGAAATAAGCATCAGTGACAACAGAGCATGGGCAAATCATTTATTTTTTTTCCTGCATCTAAGTTTCTTTAGGTGATAAATGGGAATAATAAAATAGAAAAAGCTCAAAGGAACACTATACAAATCAATCTAGTGTTTATGACAATTTGACAAAAGAACACTAAAAATTCTAATTATTATATTTCTCATCTATGTTAACAAGACTATTATTAAAAAAGAAAACACCTGGAAACAATCAACAATCAAAATGTTCATAGATAGTACTATGGATAAATGAACTGTGGTATGTTCACCAAATGGAATATAGGAACAGTAGTAAAAATGAATGAAATTCAGCTATAGACAACAACATGGATGAAATGATGAATGTTAAAAACTTGTGAGAAAAAACACTACATATGTTATGATGCCATTTTGATACAGCTCAAAAACAAGCAAAACTAAACAAATTGTTTAGGAATGCATCTATATATGGTAAAAGTGTTTTGTTTTTAATGAGTGGGAATGCAAAATTCAGAAGAGCGGTTATTTTTGCAGGAGAAGTAGAAATCAATGGAGGAGAGCCCAGATATTGATGTTCTAGGCCCTGTGTGTCTATATTTTAATATTTTCACAACTTACATATATATTATATATTACATTTATTATTTTTGCATACATAAAATATTATGTAATAAAAATTTAAGATAAAAATATATTTTCGGGCTTCCCTGGTGGCGCAGTGGTTGAGAGTCCGCCTGCCGATGCAGGGGACACGGGTTCGTGCCCCAGTCCGGGAAGATCCCACATGCCGC
>NC_041234.1:217325-225387 GCF_002837175.3 Physeter macrocephalus | reverse complement strand
CCCGGGAAGACCCCACAGGCGGCGGCGCAGGCGGGCCCGTGAGCCATGGCAGCTGAGCCTGCGCGTCCGGAGCCTGTGCTCTGCAACGGGAGAGGCCACAACAGTAAGAGGCCCGCATACCGCCAAAAAAAAAACAAAAAAACTTTTCTGTCATAATATTGTGAAACCAATTTTTTTTTTTAATTTTTAAAAAAATTTATTTATTTTTGTATGTGTTGGGTCTTCGTTGCTGCTCGCGGGCTTTTCTCTGGTTGCAGCGAGCGGGGGCTACTCTTCTTTGCAGTGTGCAGGCTTCTCATTGCGGTGGCTTCTCTTGTTGCAGAGCACAGGCTTTAGGCACGCAGGCTTCAGTAGTTGTGGCACACGGGCTCAGTAGTTGTGGCTCGCAGGCTCTAGAGTGCAGGCTCAGTAGTTGTGGCGCATAGGCTTAGTTGCTCCGCGGCACGTGGGATCTTCCCGGACCAGGGATCGAACCCGTGTCCCCTGCTGATTCTTAACCACTGCGCCACCAGGGAAGCCCTGAAATTAATTCTTAAAAGATCTTAAGACCAATCTAGTTTCCTTGAAAAGTTAAGAATTTGTAAAAATTGAGAAATAGGGATCAAGTGAAGTCTGAATTCTGGTGCAAAGGACTCACAATGCATTTCTCCAGCTAGCCTTTGAAGAAGCCCTTATCAGCTGATACAGCAGTTTCCTGAAACACAGGATCATCCTTCCAACCCAACTCCAAACATCTTAGAATTACTGAACTGGCTCATGTTAGCCGGCCAGCTCCCTTCCACCAGATAAGACCATTTGACATATTATGTAACCACTTGGAGAGTTTATCTTATTCACCACAACAACTCTTCAGTCTGACACACTGGGCAGTCATGTTTTCAAAGACTGGGAAAATAATGACCGTTATCAGCAACTTCCCATCATTCTTTGTGTCCTTGATGCTACAAGGAAAGAGCTCATGAGAGAACTCAGAAGTATTGGAAAAGCCTTTTGGGGCCTGGATTTATAAGGTGGTTTTCCTTCTGAGTATAATTCCCTGCACTTTTTGGTCTGTTCCTAAGGAGAAATAAAATGACTTGGTTTTTAGCCCTCTTATCCTCATTGTCTGTCTTTCAGGACATGGAGAAAGTGGAGAGGAGTGGCAGGGGTGGGGGCGTGGGGAGGAGGAAGGAGAAGTGGAGAGGGAGGAAGGGAAGGAAGAGGAGAGCATGCGACAGGGGAGGGGAAGTGGGGAGGAGAGAGGGAGGGGGGGCAGAGAGGAGAAAGTGACTTAGTCTGAGAAACCACATCTCCACATGCTATGCTAGATTATTTCCACATGGGTCATCTCATTTACTTCTCCTGACAACCTTGTGAGGTAAGCCAGGAAACTTGAAACTCAGTAAAGATAGAAGCCTTAAAGTGACAAACCCAATAAGTGATGGGATTTAACTCCAGATCTTTCTGACTCTGAAGCCAAACTCCTTCTAAGTGCCCATCTCTGGGAATTGGAATTTCAGAACAAGGTAAAGCACCAGGGGGCAGAGGCCTGGAGCACAGCAATAAGATGGGAACCCCAAATACGTGCACATCAAAAATTTCATCTCACTAAAAAGAAGAATATTTGATCATTCTTGGACTAGTCTTGCTAGCAATTTCACTGAACACAAGGTAGACAAAAAAATGGGACAGACAATTCTGAACAGCTGAGAACTGGTTAAACAGAAGTGTGAAGAACCTTTGAAGAAAGAGAGAGAATCATCTAAAAATCCAAAAGGCGAGGAAGGTAAAACTGGATGTAGACTTGAAAGAAACACATTTCTACTGATTCACAGAAAAGACAGAATCACAGAAGAGATAGTATCAGGGGACTCATATTTAAGCTAGAAGCTCTAAAAATAGAGTTCTGGCTATGTAATAAGAATACTGTAATACCACAAGTCTAAAGTGAAGAAAGAATTAAAGAAACAAATTTTTCTATGAGCTCAGATGTTTAAAAGGTTAAGAAATGGCCACACAACCTCTTCTAATTCACTGTGACTCCAGCGAGGATTTCGGGCATCAAGAAGAAAGTGAAGGTAGCACAGTCCTTGCAGTCAAAGTTCCAAATTGGAGGGCTGAAGGGCTCTCCTGGTTCTCTCTTGTGCTCCCCGCCAGAGTGTCTCAGTCATAGTTTGAGAGATCCCCATGGCAGTTATGAAAAGGTCCAGCAGAAAGAAATGGGAGATGGCAGCTCAGTGGTCACCAGTGTCTAGGTCTTAAGTCAAAAGAGAAAAGGGAATTCTTGACTTTTCTACATGATCCAATGCAGGTAAGCAGTTAGGGATGCAGAATATGCTAGGGAAAGGACTATGCTTTTACCATCCAGGGTCCTGCTATGAAACAGATGGCAGGGGAGCAGAACAGGCTACCCCACAATGTGCCACTTTGGCGTGTGAACTGTTTTGAGCTGGAGGCAATCAAGACCCAGCAGATTCAAGAAAAACTTTTACCTCTCCCTTAACTACCTGAAAGAATTTAAATAGGGGGCCTGGCCCAGAAAGAGAGCTACTACCAGAGATAACTTTTTATCTGAATGACCTATCTGTATGGCAGGGCAAACATCTGCCCTTCTTATCATCCTGTGAATTACAGCCCTCCCATTTTTTCAACGTTTTTTTTTTTTTTTTTTTTGCCACACCGCGTAGCTTGAACACGGGTCCTCCACAGTGAAAGCACGGAGTCCTAACCACTGGACTGCCAGGGAATTCCTGGCCCCCCTCCCCTTTGAAGCCTCAGGCTCCTATCCCATTCCTTAGCTTGGGATGGGCTATCAGCCTCAATTGCCTGACTTACCCTTGGGTCTCATTTTTTTTTATGGTGCTCCCTTATGTACAAAATTTAATTTGTTTTTCTCCTGTTAATCTGTCATATGTCAATTTGATTCTTAGACCAGCCAAAGAACCTAGAAGGGAAGAAAGGAAAAATTTTCCATCCCTACAGCCATGGGGTAACTGAGAGGGTTTAATGAAGAACTCTCTAGGGCAAGGTTAAGGTAAACCAAAAAGGAATGGTGCAGTGTCATGGGGTGAGCAACTCCCTGAAAACTGAGCTCTGGGAGAAGGGCGCCCAGGCACAAAAGCCATCATCAATGCAAGAAGGTAGCTAATGACAATCGATAAGGAGGGAAGGCGTGAGTCAGAATATATCACCCATCTCTCTCTACTACCCTCCTCCAATGTCCTGCTTGTGCTTCCCATTGCCAGAGGGTAAATGAGCCCAGTGATGAGGGCCACAGAGCAAGGCAAAGAAGCATGGGGAGTAAACCCAGAGGGGCAAACAGAGTAGCCAACGCAATCATTAAAAAATTATGAGTATATGCAAAGATTTAGCTACAAGGAAATTCATCACAGCGTTTGTAAAAGCAAAAATATGGAAATGACCTAAATATTACACAGAGAAAATAATTATGTTACCCACATGAGGGCAGAGACAATCTTGCCTATTTTTGTATATGAAGTGCAGCAATTGGAATAATGCCTTGCATAGAAAATATTCCTTAAACATAAAAAATGTTAGTGTAGGTGTATATTTATGGACATGGAAATACGTTCATAATTCAATGTTAAAAAACAGGTTACAAAATAATGTGGTAATGATCCCATTGTTTGATAGCTAGCTACATAGATAGATACGGGATGCAGGTTTGGAAAAACATACAAGGAAATGGTTATAATAATTAACGATGCTCTGAGGGAGACTGTGTTTTGTTTTGTTTGATTTGTTCTTATGCTTCATTTTCTGATATTCCTGTAATGAATACAAATTGCTTTCATAATAAGAAAATACAACTTTTTTCAGTTTTATTTATAAAACAGTGTTCATTTTCCTGGTGTTTTCCTTTCTCTTCCCTGTGTCATCTCTTGCTCCATAACCTTGAGAGTGGCAGCAGATGGCTGGGCAGGCATGTAGATCGAGGGGAAGGGAGGGAATCCCACCACATGGGAGTCATGACTCACAGCTTTCCCAGCTTGTGGAGCACCGAGGACCAAAATACAGAAGAGTGGTAGGGGCCTAGGAAAACCTCCTGCTCCCAAGGCTTAAACCCTAGGAAGCTGAGAATTATAGTACATGCTGAAGATGACTAAAAAGTATTTTTAAGCTGCATTGGAAGCAAGATGAACAAGCTGGGAAGAGCATCACTGCTGAGGAAAGATGCCACATTACCAGACAGCAGGGAGAAGAAGCAGTCAACTCCAATTTTGCTTTCATGTCAACCATAAATAAGGCTTTCTTCTCCTTTTCTCTTTCTTGGCCATCGTCATCATCACCGTCACCATCAACACCCCCATTATTCTTGTAATCGCCTCCAAAATCACTATCATTATCATCGTCCCCATCCCAGATAGTAAACTTCCTAAGAGCAGTAAAATATGCCTTATGCTTATATATACACTGGAACATTTAGCACATGATTCTACATAGGATAAACACAAATTGAATTGACAAGGATGAAGGCACTCTTATCAAGTAAGCAGAAAACATGACGCTGGTAGGAAGAGTTGATATACTGCATGAAAATTTTATAAACTTTAGTGAGCCAGTATTGCAAAGGGCCAGAACTTTTAAACCATGTACGCTACCCCCAGTATATTTACATGTGTTTAGTTATAAATTTTATACATGGTCTACCTTATTAAATATTTACATATAAAATAAAAAATTTAATGAAACCGGTAATATTTGTTTTCCACATCCCAATGGATCATTTTGGGGTTTACACACCCCGCATGGGAGACCACTGTCTTAGACAACAGAATCAGAATCAAAAGTTTCTGAAGCAAATCTATGATGGTGGCTGTAACCAATAACAGGAGATTAAATATAGATGAAGGTCAAATGTTGCATTTGAATTCCCAAATTGAGCCCAAGTTGAGGAATTTAATATGCAAGTACACTCTTGTAATACTAAGACATCACCACCAGATGACTTCTAGGTCTAGTAATTGAAGATGGGTGGACTGAGCAATAAGCAGCATTTAAAGAAAAGCCAACCTTGACAATTAACCAAATGCACCAGATGGTGCCCCACTCTTTCTACTATCACTATTTAACATTGCTGTATTAAATTAGTGTGTTTTCTTTCTAGGGATTTCTTGAGACAAAATAAGGTTTCAGAGGATAGGAGCAATATGTGCCTGCTCCCATCACTTTTGGAAACTGCTTTGATACCAAGGCAACCAGAAATTCTCATTTACCTGGGAGAGCCCTGCTGTTCATCCCTTTGGGACCAGCATCCCAGCTCTGGGTTGCTGCTTATTAACTGCAGCAGGAGGGGAGAAACGAGGAGACATCCTTACTAGTTCATCAGCGAGCGTGGTTTCCTTGAACAACTCCACCCAAATCTGAACGCTTATGTCATAACTTCAGGTCAAGTTATGGAAACTCTGTAGAAACTGCCACCCCCAAAAAGTGGGGTTGGGGCAACCAGAGTGTGTTCTGGGTAGAATAAACTTTGGGCCACAGTGGCTTTGTAGAAGGTTATGGTAGGACAGAGTAGAGAGAACAAAGGCTTTGGAGTCAGACAGATCTGGGATGGAATCCATCCACACTGCCTGTGTGACAATGGGCAAGCTACTGAACTTCTCTGTCACAAAAGGGAGTTAGTAAAATGCCATAAGATTTTCTAGGCTTATTGTGAGCACTAGAAAGAATATTTATAGAGCATCAGGCACAGGATCCAAGCTCTCCATTCACTCAGCCATGCCTGTGGATGTGAATACCTGAGGCACTTATTAAAAATACAGATATACTCCGCAGAGCTGGAACTCCCAGCTCGGGGTCTCCTCCCTCCGCCGTCACGGAACTGCCCCGGAACCCCAAGGGGAGGGCAGCCTCACTGAGGCTGCCGGCTCTGGAGGGGCCCTGGTAGCCGAAGCCGCGACAGTTGGGGAAAGGCGGGCCGGATCACTCATCCTGGGGTAAGCCAGCTGCCATGTCATGAGGACACTCAAGCAGCCCTAAGGAGAGATTCATATGGCAAGGAACTGAGGCTTCTTAACTACAGCCACGTGAGCTCCTGGTGCTGCAGCCAGGAGTCAGTGCTGTGCCTCTGAGGTGGGAGGGCCAACTTCAGGACACGGGTCCACAAGAGACCTCCCGGCTCCACGTAATATCAAATGGCGAAAAATCTCCCAGAGATCTCCATCTCAACACCAACACCCAGCTCCACTCAAGACCACGTGAGCTCCTGGTGCTGCAGCCAGGAGTCAGTGCTGTGCCTCTGAGGTGGGAGGGCCAACTTCAGGACACGGGTCCACAAGAGACCTCCCGGCTCCACGTAATATCAAATGGCGAAAAATCTCCCAGAGATCTCCATCTCAACACCAACACCCAGCTTCACTCAAGAACCAGCATGCTACAGTGCTGGACACCCTATGCCAAACAACTAGCAAGACAGGAACACAAGCCCACCCATTAGCAGAGAGGCTGCTTAAAAACATAATAAGGGGGCTTCCCTGGTGGCGCAGTGGTTGAGAGTCCACCTGCCGATGTAGGGGACGTGGGTTCGTGCCCTGGTCCAGGAGGATTCCACATGCCGCGGAGCGGCTGGGTCCGTGAGCCATGGCCGCTGAGCCTGCACGTCCAGAGCCTGTGCTCTGCAATGGGAGAGGCCACAACAGTGAGAGGCCCACGTACTGCAAAACAAAACAAAACAAAAACAAAAACAAAACATAATAAGGCCACAGACACCCCAAAACACACCAACAGACGTGGACCTGCCCACCAGAAAGACAAGATCCAGCCTCATCCACCAGAACACAGGCACTAGTCCCCTCCACCAGGAAGCCTACACAACCCACTGAACCAACTTCAGCCACTGGGGACAGACACCAAAAACAATGGGAACTACGAACCAGCAGCCTGCAAAAAGGAGACCCCAAACACAGTAAGATAAGCAAAATGAGAAGACAGAAAAACACAAAGGAGATGAAGGAGCAAGATAAAAACCCACGTGACCTAACTAATGAAGAGAAAATAGGCAGTCTACCTGAAAAAGAATTCAGAATAATGATAGTAAAGATGATCCTTACTCTCCTCATGCAAGGTTCTTTTATGACTTTGGGAAAAGGAAAATACTTATCAGAAAAATGCTCAAGTGATTTTAATACAAATCTAATGAAGAAGAGCACATGTGTGTTTTTATTAGGTATGGGTGCTAGCCGGCATCATGGTACCTGATCATTAAACCTGTTAACACTTCCTCTGTTTATTTACTGCATAAATGCTTTCAAGTCTTTTATTACCTTCTCCCAGAAAGAATGAGGATTTGATCCTGCTCTTCTGCTGAGTTGTCTTTTCATGTCAACAGCAAGCAACTGTGCGATGTGATGTATTCCTCATTGTCTATGGTACCCGGCAATGCGATTGAACTTGTCAGAGGGGGTGTACCTTCAGAAAAGCTGTGCTCTTGGAAGAAGGCACCTGATTTTGTTATATCTGCCACTTTTAATGTGTATGCCTTGAAGGATAATATTTTAAAAATACACTTTCATCATTCAGACACATAGATTTATCAGATTTAAAAAAAAATTTAGTATTGTCTATAAAAAATTTTAAGTAAGCTTATAGACAATGTTTGTCTGGAACTATAACAAGAGACAAAGAAGGACACTATATAATGATCAAGGGATCGATCCATGAAGAAGATATAACAATTGTAAATATTTATGCACTCAACATAGGAGCACCTCAATACATAAGGCAAATACTAACAGCCATAAAAGGGGAAATCGACAGTAACACAATCATAGTAGGGGACTTTAACGCCCCACTTTCACCAATGGACAGATCACCCAAAATGAAAATAAATAAGGAAACACAGCTTTAAATGATACATTAAACAAGATGGAGTTAATGGATATCTATAGGACAAACCATCCAAAAACAACAGAATACACATTTTTCTCAAGTGTTCATGGAACATTCTCCAGGATAGATCATATCTAGGGTCACAAATCAAGCCTTGGTAAATTTAAGAAAATTGAAATTGTATCAAGTATCTTTTCCGACCACAATGCTATGAGACTAGATATCAATTACA
>NC_041234.1:205208-215212 GCF_002837175.3 Physeter macrocephalus | reverse complement strand
ACAAAGCTACAGTAATCAAGACAGTCTGGTAGTGGCACAAAAACAGAAATACAGATCCATGGAACAGGATAGAAAGTCCAGAGATAAACCCACACACATATGGTCACCTTATCTTTGATAAAGGAGGTAAGAATATACAGTGGAGAAAAGACAGCCTCTTCAATAAGTGGTGCTGGGAAAACTGGACAGGTATATGTAAACGTATGAGATTAGAACACCCCTAATACCATACACAGAAATACGCTCAAAATGGTTTAAAGACTTATAAGGCCAGACACTACCAAACTCTTAGAGGAAAACATAGGCAGAATACTCTATGACATAAATCACAGCAAGATTCTTTTTGACCCACCTCCTAGAGAAATGGAAATAAAAACAAAAATAAACAAATGGGACCTAATGAAACTTAAAAGCTTTTGCACAGCAAAGGAAACCATAAACAAGACCAAAAGACAACCCTCACAATGGGAGAAAATATTTGCAAATGAAGCAACTGACAAAGGATTAATCTCCAAAATTTACAAGCAGCTCATGCAGCTCAATAACAAAAAAACAAACAACCCAATCCAAATGGTTGGTGACCACCTAGAGGGGTGGGATAGGGAGGGTGGCAGGGAGGGAGACGCAAGAGGGAAGAGATATGGGAACATATGTATATGTATAACTGATTCACTTTGTTGTAAAGCAGAAGTTAACACACTACCGTAAAGCAATTATACTCCAATAAAGATGTTCAAAAAAAATCTAGAAACAATAAATGCTGGAGAGGGTGTGGAGAAGAAGGAACACTCTTGCACTGCTGGTGGGAATGTAAATTGATACAGCCACTACGGAGAACAGCATGGAGGTTCCTTACAAAACTACAAATAGAACTACCATACGACCCAGCAATCCCACTACTGGGCATATACCCTGAGAAAACCATAATTCAAAAAGAGTCATGTTCCAAAATGTTCATTGCAGCTCTATTCTAGTGGGAAGCAGCCGCACAGCACAGGGAGATCAGCTCGGTGCTTTGTGACCACCTAGAGGGGTGGGATAGGGAGGGTGGGTGGGAGGGAGGGAGACGCAAGAGGGAAGAGATATGGGAACATGTGTATATGTATAACTGATTCACTTTGTTATAAAGCAGAAACTAACAGGGCATTGTAAAGCAATTATACTCCAATAAAGATGTTAAAAAAAAAATACAGATATTTCTCCCCTTGAGTTTCAGATGTCACAAGCCCAGAGTAAACAAAGGATAAACCAGGGTGAATATTCCATAATTCCCTGCCTCTAGAGTAAACTTTATGTTTTAAGAAGTCTCCCTTGTCCCCCAGGTGATTATTATTGTCAAACAAGCTTAGGAATCCCCTCACCAACAGTTATTTACCATTGTTGTGCACACTGCTGTGTCACTGCTATTTTGTTCCTTCCTGCCACCCCGCAGCCCTACTCCAGTGTGCCGCCGTTATGAACTCTGCCTACTTTCTTCCACCAAGGAAAATTCCCTGCATTTTCTACTCTGCTTTCCTCCTCCCTCCCCTCACTCCTCAGTCAACCTACTCTCTGCCATCTGTCGAGTTGGAAAGGTCTGAGCGGATGGATTCACATGAAGGCTTTGAACTGAAAATGACTTACTTAGTTACGCAGGCCAGGGAGTTTTTCATAATAAGTGGCTTAAATTCGAGAGATTCATCCTAAATAATAGCAGTACTGGCCCGGTGGCAGACGTTTTGAGAAGAAGGATCTCTCAATTCCTGCCATGGCCTACTTGCTGATTCATCTGCATGTATGTAAGAAACACTGGAGAGCTCGTTAAAATGCAGGTTCTGTTATTAGATACTGGATCTAAGGTGGGGCCCCAGACTCTGCATTTCTTACAAGCTCCTGGGTAAGCCGATGTTGGTGGTCTAAGGACATTCTGAATGTCAAGGGGTGGGTAATGGTGAAGAAAAGACCTACATCCCCAAAGGCTTGGAAATATACCAACACCTAGAGACTAATGTGATCATGAATGTCTAGAGTCTCTTCACTTAGGAAAGCACCAAGAGATAGGCCTGTTACCAGTACACACACACAACCCACAAACACCATGTCAGAACTTTTCAACACCTTCAACAACTTAAAAATCATTACTTTCCACGAGGGAACATTTCTGCAGAGAAATGACAACTAAGAGCCCCAAAGTTTATCGTAAAAGCATTTTATGAAGTTATTTTAAAAATTACATCTCAACATTCATAAAAGGTAAGTAGAGGTAAATGTGCTTGTTTTACACATGACAGACAACACAAGAACACCAAGATAACTGTTGACAGAGCCAGCCCTCCTGGAACAAAGAAATTTCCATTCACCTGTGTGGCACAGTCAGCTCCACAAACGTAAAAGGTTTTGAACATGTTCAACTGGCTTCTGCTGTAAACTTCCTGGAGGAAGTTAAAGCACAATGTGAAACAATAAGATACTGAATGTGAGAGCTGGGGACAATGGAGCACAGTCCTGGTGTTCTGGAATTTGAGCAGTAACCCGTTTGTAAACCTGGAAGGTTTCTGCAAAGCGGCCACAGTCTGATCTAAAAGGTCACACGGTGCAAAGTCCTTAACTGCGATCGTCTTTCAAGAAGACAAGCTCCACCTTGGGTGTGTGAGAGTGATGCTTCTAGGGACACTGACATCCATGGTTACAAACATATCATTTGACTCTAAAGCTCCATACATTATCTTTTTAAAAAATTAATTAATTAATTGATTGATTTTTGGCTGCATTGGGTCTCGTTGCTGCGCGCGGGCTTTCTCTAGTTGCAGCGAGCAGGGGCTACTCTTCGTTGCGGTGCGCGGGCTTCTCTTGTTGCGGAGCACGGGCTCTAGGCGCGTGGGCTTCAGTAGTTGTGGCGTGTGGGCTCAGTAGTTGTGGCTCATGGGCTCTAGAGCGCAGGCTCAGTAGTTGTAGCACACGGGCTTAGTTGCTCCATGGCATGTGGGATCTTCCCGGACCAGGGCTCAAACCCATGTCCCCTGCATTTGCAGGCAGATTCTTAACCACTGCGCCACCAGGGAAGTCCCCATACATTATCTTGAAAAGCCAGCTTTGGCACTTGCACAGATCCAAAGCCTCTTCCTAGGGCAGCTGGAACTTTCTAGATCAGCATGACAATGTTGGTTTACAATCTGTTTAAAACGGCCACCACTCACAAGAGGACCCCGGCTATGCCCCTGATCTGGAGCCCATATTGCCCCTTCCCCAGAAAGCTTTCCTCCTCTCCCCGGAAACCTGGATTTTTAGCCTGCAGCTGCTGAGCTACCAGGCGGAGAAAAACAACATCAAGCAATGTCAGGCAGAAATTTTCACTGAGTCTGCAGTTCTGGTGGTACTGGTGGGAAGATAATATTATGTCAACCTTACAGAGGGATAATCTTCTTTGTACACTTCCACTCATTAGATTTTAACCTCTAGTGACTTTCTGAACTAGAAAAGACAAAGGAGGAGTAGCCTCTTTGCTGTTTAGGCTGGGACAAAATGGGATAATTGTGTAGTTTACCTCTGGTTCTAAATGCATCACTCAGATTTATTTTTCTTTTGTGTTTTAGTTTTTGGTTGACCTATAACACACATACAGATAACTGCACAAATCATTATGTATGAACAGCTCAGCAAGTATTCACAAACTGATCACATCCTTTGAATCGGCACCCAGACAGGAACTGGAGCACTGGAGCATCCCAGAAGTCCCCTTTTGCCCTCTTTCAGTCACTATATCCTCCCCCTCCCCAGGAATGGCTATCCTGACTTTTAATACTCTATAGTTTGGTGTATTTTCGAACTTTAAATAAAATTCTAAAAGCTGACTTATTTTTGAAACATGAAATTAAAAGGCAATAATATTAATACCAAATTTGTTTAAGTTGGTTGTTTTCATGGTAATTTGAGAGTCCGAAAATTAAAGTGTCTCTTTCAGTCCAATCCAATTGCTATGGACTGTATCCCCCCAAAATTCATATGTTGAAGTCCTAACAACCAAAGTGACTGTATTTATAGATAGGGCTTTTAGAAGATAATTACGGTTAAATGAGGTCATAAGGGTGGAGCTCTGTATAGGACTGTGGCCTTATAAGGAGGGGAAGATCTCTTTCCCTCTCCCCTGTTAGAATACAGCAAGAAAACTACAGAAGGCTACCATCAACAAGCCAGGAAGAGAGGGCTCACAAGGATCCGAATCACCTCGCACCTTGATCTTGGACTTCCTACCCTCCAGAACTGTGAGAAATTAATTATTATTGTTTAAGCCACCCAGTCTGTGGTGTTTTGTTATGGCAGTCTGACCTAATACATCCATTTTCCTAAAAATGTATTTCACTTTTTTGAGTAGTAAGTTTATCACTGAAGACCAGCCTCTACATTTCAAATTAATGCATTGTTTTTTTTTTTTACTTTTAAGAGAAGTTGGTGCAGAAAATTAAATTGCTACTGCCCAGTAAGAAAACAAGGTTTATTAGATAAACATAAGGAGATCTATACGCTAAGTGCTGGGGTGCAAAGACAAAAAGGCAAGATCTCTCTCGTCTAGGAAATTCACACTTTACTTGGGAAGTTCAATCATTCCAAGCCAACGGCAGATATTAATGGCATCGCTGACATAGGTTTAGGTGCCCTGACTTTGAAGTAATGTAATAAAACCCTGTCCTTGCCACCACCTTTGAAATCAGGGTGGTAGCTGCAGTTCCTCACACTAAAAGTAGACATCCAACACATGTTGTTGATTAAAGAGGTGGCTGGAGGATTCTGAAGTGTAGCTGGAGCAAGAGAGGTGCCAAGAGGTGGCTCTCTTTAATTAACACTCTGCTGGGAAGAATCAGGCTCCCGCTGGAATCACCCATAGTACCCAAAGGGAGTGCAGTGATCCTGTTTGCAAGCCAGTGTGACGAGAAGTGTTTCCACTGAGTCATATTTTCAAAAGCCATCTTTTTCCCCTCCTGTAAACAAATGCCAATTAATGTGTAGGATGTGACTTTCTTAGAGTCGAATAAAAGTAACAAGCAACCAGGTGGTATGAAATGTGCCACTTGTGCTTTTTATTTACAAACTTATTGCATGCCACTTGTGTCGTCAAAGAAACAAGAAATAATTAGAAAGGTAGACTAATAGGGAAAATAAGATGTTTGTGATATCTGGGTCCTCCTCATAGCTCAAAAGGCACTGTTTGTTATACTGCATCCAAATATAAAACAAATGATCTGTCTCCAACATAAACTATTTAGACTGAACACCAGCCAAATGAAAGCAGCTGCCACTAGATTAAAAAGTCATTTTCTCAGCCAACTCAGATTAAAAAAGAAACATTTTATGAACATATTTCTTCAACTCAAGCAGATTTTTATTATTCTGTGTTTCAGCTGCACATAAAAATAAAAACAGCATCTCCTGGCATGACCATTTGTCAGAAATTTAATTTCAGATAAACAGATGGTGCTAAACTAAAAATATTAGTAGGGTATCATCTGTAAAATTCAAATCATTTTAGTATGTGTTGTCTTTAGTCTTTTTTTTAAACAAAGAAGTTCCTTTTTCTAAATTGATCACACGAAAATATAGCTCATATCCATTTTCAAGGATCTTGAACAAGGGTCTCTTATGTCCCCATCTCTAGGGGCTCTTGACAAGAAATAAACTTGGAATATACTGTTCCTTCTTCACTTCACGGCCTGGAGATAAATCTGGATAAAATTTTAAAGGCTACAAAATTGAAGTTAGAATTCTCTTTACTGGTTGATTTACTTGCTATTCAAGACTTGGGCACATTTTTTGCAGCTGGGGGTCCAAGTTCTACACTACCAATGTCAGCGAAATAAAAGGAAACATAAAGGAGAAAAGGACTGGCACAGCAAATAGCTGAAAGACGACTTTCCCAACTTCCATTAGTTAGTAAAACAAAAAATTACAACAGTCCCTCCAACCGCTCAGTGAAATTTCTACCCCAGGACCAATAGGCACAGAAACTCTGGGGACCAACCAAAGCTCTCACTGATTCGAAGCATAGATTGGATTAGAGTGCATTTCATTACGTACAGTCTTACCGCACAGCATATATCAGGTCGAACCGTGTGAAATTGCCAATATTCAACCAGTTTTGACCAACATATATTTCAACCTAATATGGAGACTGCTTCCAAAGACCACTTCATTTCTAACCCTACCCATAGTACAAATCAGGAACATTATTCAATATGTACCAAATCGTATAGGAGGTGCTTGGCCATTTTTGGCTGCTTCCTTGTCCTTAGAAACCGATTCTTTTCCTCACTGGTCTAATCATATCTAATTCTCTAACACAACAGAGCTTTTTCACCAAGGCTGTGGACACCTTTGGAGTTTGTGCATAGGCTTCAGGTGGTCAGTGAAAACTTAGATATCGTATACATAATTGTGTGTGTATTTTGGAGTCGGGATTGGGCAAGAGAAGTGAGTCCACAATATTTACCAGCTTTAAGAGAAATGAGTGGGTCAAAATTGTTAAGTAGCTGCTCAAAAATCCTGCCTTGTCCCTGAAAACTCTAGCTTATGTTGATCTCACTCTGGAAGCAGTCCTGAAAGGCTTAATGTACTTAAACATAAATTGGCTCACATGCTACTTGCTGGTTTGAGAAATAAATGTCTTCTCTTACAGATCAGAGAGAAAGTTGCAAGAGGCATAGTTCTTTTATGCTTCTTGTATCTCCCCTTACTTTCTAGCACAAGGGTTTAATCTTACAGGTTAATTAAGGCATTTTGTTAACAAGTAACAAGTATCATTGCTCCTTAAAATTATTAAAAAATTGAGTTTTCTGGGCTTCCCTGGTGGCGCAGTGGTTGAGAATCTGCCTGCTAATGCAGGGGACACGGGTTTGAGTCCTGGTCTGGAAGGATCCCACATGCCGCGGAGCAACTAGGCCCGTGAGCCACAACTACTGAGCCTGCGCGTCTGGAGCCTGTGCTCCGCAGCAAGAGAGGCCGCGATAGTGAGAGGCCTGCGCACTGCGATGAAGAGTGGCCCCCGCTTGCCACAACTAGAGAAAGCCCTCGCACAGAAACGAAGACCCAACACAGCAAAAATAAATAAATTAATTAATAAACTCCTACCCCCAACATCTTCTTGAAAAAAAAGAAAAAAAAGAAAAAGCAACAAAGAAGTGATTCAGACAGTTAGAGAGGAGGTATTAGACATGGAGAACAGACACACATATCCACATTCAGAAAATTAGTGTGTCAGTGGAAGAAAACAAAATGGAACAGGAAAAATATATTTAGAGGTACAATAAAAGAAAATTCTTTCTGAAATTTATCAGAACTCACCATGTTCTGGGTGGTGTGAAGAGGATATGAAATAGCAATGTAGTAAATCCAAGTGAAGTTATTGAATATGAACATTAAAGGAACATTATTAGAAGCATCTGGGCTGGATAAGTAAGTCATTTGCTAAGGAAAAAATACAGGTTGAGCTTAAGTTTCTCCTCCATAACTTTATACTTTATTTATTCATTTAGCAGTATTTATTAACAACCTGCTTTGAGCAAGCACTTTAACACTGGGATTGAAGATTTAGCAGTTGTCTCTGTCTCAATGGAATTTATGTTCCTATGGTGTAAATCAACACATATAAATAAGCAACAAAATAAAGAAGATAATTTTAGAAAGTAACAATTATTTGAGAGAAATGAAACGAGTGTGATTCAGGTAAGTGAGACTATGTGAGGGGTGACATTTTCTGCCTCCTTAGTGATGAAAACTCACTAGTCATGTGAGGACTCAGGAAGCCTGCTACCCACGTGGCATTCCTGAAAAACCTCTCCATACTGTTCTCCATAGTGGCTGTATCAATTTACATTATTCCCACCAGCAGTGCAAGAGGGTTCCCTTTTCTCCACACCCTCTCCAGCATTTATTGTTTCTAGAGTTTTTGATGATGGCCAATCTGACCGGTGTGAGATGATATCTCATTGTCGTTTTGATTTGCATTTCTCTAATGATTAATGATGTTGAGCATTCTTTCATGTGTTTGTTGGCGATCTGTATATCTTCTTTGGAGAAATGTCTATTTAGTTCTTCTGCCCATTTTTGGATTGGGTTGTTTGTTTTTTTGTTATTGTGCTGCAAGAGTTGCTTATAAATTTTGGATATTAGTCCTTTGTCAGTTGCTTCGTTTGCAAATATTTTCTCCCATTCTGAGGGTTGTCTTTTGGTCTTGTTTATGGTATCCTTTGCTGTGCAAAAGCTTTTAAGTTTCATTAGGTCCCATTTGTTTATTTTTGTTTTTATTTCCATTTCTCTAGGAGGTGGGTCAAAAAGGATCTTGCTCTGATTTATGTCATAGAGTGATTGACCTATGTTTTCCTCTAAGAGTTTGATAGTTTTTGGCCTTACAGTTAGATCTTTAATCCATTTTTAGCTTATTTTGGTGCATGGTGTTAGGGAGTGTTTTAATCTCATACTTTTATATGTACCTGTCCAGTTTTCCCAGCACCACTTATTGAAGAGGCTGTCTTTTCTCCACTGTATATTCTTGCCTCCTTTATCAAAGATAAGGTGACCATATGTGCGTGGGTTTATCTCTGGGCTTTCTATCCTGTTCCATTGATCAATATTTGTTTTTGTGCCAGTAACATACTGTCTTGATTACTGTAGCTTTGTAGTATAGTCTGAAGTCAGGGAGCCTGATTCCTCCAGCTCCATTTGTCGTTCTCAAGATTGCTTTGGCTATTCGGGGTCTTTTGTGTTTCCATACAAATTGTGAAATTTTTTGTTCTAGTTCTGTAAAAAATGCCAGTGGTAGTTTGATAGGGATTGCATTGAATCTGTAGATTGCTTTGGGTAGTAGAGTCATTTTCACAATGTTGATGCCTCCAATCCAAGAACATGGTATATCTCTCCATCGATGTGTATCATCTTTAATTTCTTTCATCAGTGTCTTATAGTTTTCTGCATACAAGTCTTTTGTCTCCTTAGGTAGGTTTATTCCTAGATATTTTATTCTTTTTGTTGCAATGGTAAATGGGAGTGTTTTCTTAATTTCACTCTCAGATTTTTCATCATTAGTGTATAAGAATGCCAGAGATTTCTGTGCATTAATTTTGTATCCTGCTACTTTACCAAATTCATTGATTAGCTCTAGTAGTTTCCTGGTAGCATCCTTAGGATTCTCTATGTATACTATCAGTAATCAAGACAGTATGGTACTGGCACAAAAACAGAAATATAGATCAATGGAACAGGATAGAAAGCCCAGAGATAAACCCACACACATATGGTCACCTTATCTTTGATAAAGGAGGGAAGGATATACAGTGGAGAAAAGACAGCCTCTTCAATAAGTGGTGCTGGGAAAACTGGACAGCTACATGTAAAAGTATGAAATTAGAACAATCCCTAACACCACACACAAGAATAAACTCAAAATGGGTTAAAGACCTAAATGTAAGGCCAGACACTATCAAACTCTTAGAGGAAAACATAGGCAGAACACTCTATGGCATAAATCACAGCAGGATCCTGTTGGACCCATCTCCTAGAGAAATGCAAATAAAAACAAAAAAAAACAAATGGGACCTAATGAAACTTAAAAGCTTTTGCACAGCAAAGGATACCATAAACAAGACCAAAAGACAACCCTCAGAATGGGAGAAAATATTTGCAAACGAAGCAACTGACAAAGGACTAATATCCAAAATTTATAAGCAACTCTTGCAGCTCAATAACAAAAAAACAAACAACCCAATCCAAAAATGGGCAGAAGAACTAAATAGACATTTCTCCAAAGAAGATATACAGATCGCCAACAAACACATGAAAGAATGCTCAACATCATTAATCATTAGAGAAATGCAAATCAAAACGACAATGAGATATCATCTCACACCGGTCAGATTGGCCATCATCAAAAACTCTAGAAACAATAAATGCTGGAGAGGGTGTGGAGAAAAGGGAACCCTCTTGCACTGCTGGTGGGAATAATGTAAATTGATACAGCCACTATGGAGAACAGTATGGAG
>NC_041234.1:162613-203944 GCF_002837175.3 Physeter macrocephalus | reverse complement strand
GTATATTGAAGAATCCTTGCATTCCCGGGATAAACCCCACTTGATCATGGTGTATGATCCTTTTAATGTGCTGTTGGATTCTGTTTGCTAGTATTTTGTTGAGGATTTTTGCATCTATGTTCATCAGTGATATTGGCCTGTAGTTTTCTTTCTTTGTGACGTCTGTCTGGTTTTGGTATCAGGGTGATGGTGGCCTCGTAGAATGAGTTTGGGAGTGTTCCTCCCTCTGCTATCTTTTGGAAGAGTTTGAGAAGGATAGGTGTTAGCTCTTCTCTAAACCCAACATCTTAAAAAAAAATTGAGTTTTCTAGTGAAAATTCATCTACCATCACATACTTCTCCATTTCTATAGTTTACATTTGGACTTGCTTACTGTTCACAGGAAATTTTGTGTATGTGTGTGTGTGTGTGTTTGTGTGTGGTACGCGGGCCTCTCACTGTTGTGGCCTCTCCCGTTGCGGAGCACATGCTCCGGAGGAGCAGGCTCGGCGGCCACGGCTCACAGGCCCAGCCGCTCTGCGGCATATGGGATCCTCCCGGACCGGGGCACGAACCCATGTCCCCTGCATCGGCAGGCGGATTCCCAACCACTGCGCCACCAGGGAAGCCCCCAGGAATTATTTTATTTGTAAAAATAACAAGAAAAATATATTAAAAATCATTAATCAAAAAAACTTAATTCACAGCGCAAATCTGATATCAAAAGTCGATTGCAATACATGGTAAAGTATGTAAAAATTTGAGTCTACTCCTGCTGCCACCAGCATCCATAATTATGAGTTAGCTGGTTCAGATAAATAAACGGCTTTGATATTGTTTTTCTGAGAAATAGAAGAAGGCCAAGCCCTATTTGGAAATACATTGGTAGCCTTAAAGGGATTTAAAATACATATATATATATAATTTTCCTGGATTTATACTACCTTAGATGAGTGATTCTTTAAGGCAAGTTTTCTCAACCTTGGTACTACTGGCATTTTGGACCAGATACTTGTTTGTGGTGGGGCTATCCTGTGCACTGTAGGGTATTTAACAGCATCCCTGGCCTCTACCCATGAAATGCCAGTGGTAAGCCCTCCTCCAGTTAGGACAATAGAATATATCTCCACTTACTGCTAAATGTTGAGAGGCGGCAAAATCACCCCCACTTAGGACTTCAGAAGATATCCTTGAGGTTTTTACTCAGTAGCCAACCTATCCCATGTGTTTCTCTTTACCCAATGAAGAGGAGAGCCTCGCTAGAAATAAAAAGGTTTTTCCTCAAAGCTTTTGGGTTAGGGTTGCCGGATTTAGCAATTAAAAATAGAAGATGCCCAGTTAAATTTGAATTTCTGTAACAACGAATAATTTTTTAGTATAAATATGTCCCAAATATTGCATAGTGTTTAATCTGGCAAGCTTATTCCCAGTGAAGTACTAATATAAATAAATGACTATAAATTGCTAGCTCCTGACAGGGGAAAAACAGGATTAAATAGTTACTGTGACTCTTTTCTACTCCAATGCTGTATTGAAGTTATGGGAACTAGGTTGTGTTGCAAATAAGTCGTTTAGCTGTTGTTTTTGTTGTTGTTGTTGTTGTCCTTTAAAAAAAAAGATAACATACTTCACAGTCAGCAAGTGACAGTGAAAACAGCACATACTTTGGAACCAGGCAGTTTTGAGTTGGAACTTGACAATGTCATTTTTTTTTTTTTTTTTTTTTTGCGGTACGCGGGCCTCTCACTGCCGTGGCCTCTCCCGTTGAGGAGCACAGGCTCCGGACGCGCAGGCTCAGCGGCCGTGGGTCACGGGCCCAGCCGCTCCGCGGCATGTGGGATCTTCCCGGACCTGGGCACGAACCCGCGTCCCCTGCATCGGCAGGCGGACTCTCAGCCACTGCGCCACCAGGGAAGCCGGACAATGTCATTTTTGAAGGTGTGACTTTCGACAAGTTAACTTCTGAGTCTCCACTTCCTCTTTTATGAAAAAAAAAGTCCGGGGTGGGTGAGGGGATTAGAATTCTGTTACTGAGTAGTTGTATCAGTGTATGATGAAGTGAGGTAGCTTTTTAAAGATGAAGTGAATATACATAATGTTGCTGGCACTGGGCACTCTCTGGATGTGTGGGGCTGATGACCTAGGACTCTAGGAGGCTGTGGACAGGATGTTCTTCTGGCGCTGCACCTACCCCAGATGTAACCGCATAGGCTCCAGGCAGCACTTGCCCAGGGCAAAAGAGGAAGCCGAGGTTGCCTCTCATAGCCACCCATCACGCCTGACCAATAATAGCTCAACGACCCACTGGGGCGGGGGGCGGGGGGGGGGGTCCCGTGAATAGGGCCAGGAGCAACACTGAGCAGACAGGTGTGCAAAACCGAGAAAAAGAGAACCACAGCCTGACATTTGTAGGGCTATGGTGTTCAACTCCTAAAATGCTCTTCTCAAAAGAGCTCTTCACTCAAATTTTCCCCCTTGCAATTGGTCTGACAATGTAGAAAATATATTGAGCTTTTTTTTTTTTTTTTTAAAGATACTTCCCTGTATCTCTATTTCTTCATCTGCAAAAGGAAGCGGTGGGGCAAGTGAACTCTAACATTCATTCCAGGTTTGAAAAATTATGTGATTCCTCCCTTCAGAGGCCCAGCTGAAGTCTCGGCTCCTCCTGAAGGGTTCTGCTCTGGAAATCCTCCTGGCAGCACTAACCTCTCTCCCTTAGCTTTTACTGTCTCTACCATCCATTAAAGCAAACAATCTATCACAAGCTACTTCATATTTTAAAAGATTATATTACCTATATAATGTATACAGAATAATAAAACAAATACCTATGTATCCACTGCTCAATCTAAGAAATAATGTTACCAATGTTTTCAAGTCCCCATCTGCATCCCTTTCACTCCCAGCAGTAACCACTACTTTGAATTTTGTTAATTACGTAACCCATTTTTACTACTCCCTTGCTTTTCTTAATAATATTACAACATATATATCTATCCCTAAAGAATATTTGTTTAGAGTTGCTTGCTTCTGAATGTTATATCTGTGTTTTCATACTTCATATTCTATATTGTGACTTTACTCACTAGTATATTTGTGAGACAGCCATGTTGATGGGTGAAATTGTAGTTCAGCCATGATCACTGCTCTACCATATTCTATTCTGTGAAGATATTACCATTTACTTATTCATTATTCTGTCAGTGGGCTATTGGGTTGTTTTCAGTTTGCTGCTGTTTTGAATAATGCTGTGGTGGCCATTTTTTTCATGTTTCTTGGTGCACACAGACCAGGGTTTCTTTAGAGTATAGCAATAAGGCCATGGGGTAGGTTTATCTTCTCTTTTCTAGATCATGCCAAACTGTTTTCCAAAGGGGTTTACCAAGTCACATCCTCACCAGCAGCCTATCAGTTCTCCTTGCTGCATGCCTTCCACACTGGGTATTGTGAGAGCAAAAAAATTATTTTCTCTGCTTACAGTGGGCAAAGAGACCATTCTCCCACCCACCCCTTTTCTTAAGAGTACTTCGGAAAACTTAGGGACAGAGTGAGTCTGAGCCCTTACTCTAACCTTTGGAACAGAGATAAATCTCTCTAAGGATTAAGCCGAGTCTCCAGTTTTTACAACAGTTATCTCCAAGGCCAGGACCAAACAGTCGCTAGATGTGTAAATAGGTGTACCTCCGGAATTAGCTAAGGGTTCTCTTGAGGGGTGGGTAGGAGACTTTCAGAAGGCACAATCCTTTGTCTCTCTGGGAGATAAGAGAAGTCATTGTTCTTCCTTCTGCTGTGCTCTATAAATTACATGAGATTTTGTCCTAACTTGTAGTCTCTTGCCTGGACCACCTGTGTCATGTGTTTTCTCTCTTCTATACTGGTACGCAGGGGGTCTTGCTGGCAGGATTGTTTTGTTTCTCCAACATATTCTTCTTCCATCCATTATTAAAATTATTTAAAAATTTTTGGAATAAATTTAGATTTGCAGAAAAATTTTAAAGATAGCATAGAGAGTTCCCATGCACCCCTGATTGCCACTCATTGGAAATTTTTATTTAGTTTAATATCTAGTATCTTGTATTGCTTGCATATCATGTATATTATACATATATTATATTATATATTTGCTTATATGTATTTTTGTCTCGTAAGGGTCTGGGCAAGGTGTTGCTCTATGTTTCAGTACTTACTATAAGACCTTAGCTATGAGAAGAACGGCCCTAGCTGAATTTGAAGGCAGAGGTGGGAGAGGGCCAAACTGTTCCCCTAAGAAAATGAAAGGAACTTCCAATATTTGTCTCCTGAGAGGAACAAAGCAGAGAAGGGGAAGAAGAGGAGAGCTTAACAAGGACACAAGCTGATACAGAGCTGCAGAGGGGGCCAAGGAATTGTTTTAATAGGATATCAAATGTTAATTTTAAGTTGTGTCCACTGTAAAGCAGGGATGCACAAAATACACATTTTAGCTGCATGCCCAATGGCCTGAGCAAGGCCAGAAACAAATATTCTATCCTAGAATGAACTTCCATACATAAAATTTTATTTTAAAATATTACAATTTTGTTATTAAAAGCTATCATAGTCATTTTTTTAAGTGTGAGGGTTTACTGTAGCTACAGAAACATCTGGGCTCAGACAGCTGCTGGCCTGCTCTTTCAACCACTGCACCACCGTCTGTAATTTTGTACCAAATGGATATTCACTTTCAAGTGAAGTCAGAACGCGCACAACCGTGTTTTTGGCTAGCACCGCCAGCATGGAGTTCTGCCCCTGGTGATGCTGTCACCGATTTAATTAAGTTTCTTTCCTAATAGTAACTGACCAAGGTAAAAATTTACCTCCTGAAGTCCGACGTTAGGTCGATGGTGATAGTGCAATTTCACTGAAGCAGGCTCACCAACCGAGCTTTGTGCACGGTTTAAAGAAGATAATTTCTGAATATTTTCAGGAGCAGCCTTAAGATTGTTTTTCTTGCTCTGGTTTTTTATTCCTAAGGTGTGTACAGCACTTACAATGCTTCACGTGCTCACAGGAGATAAATCTGTCCTCAAACCTTGGACCTGGAAATGTGGCATTGGAGCAAATAATTGGCTTTCAAGATGACAAAACTATCTCTGAATCTCCACCTGCATCTCAGCTTTCATTGCATTCACACCAATTTCAGCATCTTCACTGGAGAAAAATGATGGCGGTATCTCTCCGGCAGGTCATGGAGAAAATACTTGCAGCTTCAAGGCACATCAGTCTGGTTAACTGCTTCAGTAGCTTTCAGCAAATAACTACCTCCTCTGCAAATAACCATTGGCTGCTAATAAGCCCTGCTATGTTGGTACTGTTACCTGCAAAATACAGAATTAAGATTCCTTTGTCCAAGTAACATTTTTTAAAAATTCGTTAATGCTGCTTTTATATCTTGTTTGGCTTGCAGTTTGGAAAGCACCTTGCACACTGTTAGGGAAAGGAGTTCTTATTTATTAAAAGCAACAATGAGTTAAATTAATACTTCCTCAACTTTAGTGATGCCCAAGGATTCTGATTTGGTAATTTGGGGTAGGACGCAAGAAGTCGCATTTCTAATGAGCTCCCAGGAGATGCAGCTGCTGGTGTGGGGCTCACACTTGGAACAGCTCTGAGTTAAATCATGACCTTGTCCCCACCCACTGTCTTCAGCTGGGGGTCTGGTTTGCTGCAGGGGTGTCGTCTGCTTTTCTTATTTTGCCACTTTCTAAGCTTCTTTCCAAGGAAACCATTCAGTCCTCTTTTTCTTTTTTAACAGCTTCATTGAGATATAATTCACATACCATATAATTCATCCACTTAAAGTGTACAATCCAACGGTTTTTAGTATATCCAGAAAGTTATGCAACCGTCATCATAATTTGAGAATATCTGCATCACCTCAAAAAGAAACTCTATATTCTTTAACTCTCACCTCCAACTCCCCCCAGCCCATGGCAACCACTAATCTACCTAATGTCTCTATGAATGTGCCCATTCTAGCCATGCCACAGAAACAGAGCCATACAGTCACCCTCTGTGCTTGAGTATTTTCTTGTCAGCAACACAGCAATATTTGCCACGACTAAACATGATTAGAAAAACAACTCCGTTGGGCACCATTCTTTAAGAGATGAGGCCCTGGGGACTTCCCTGGTGGTCCAGTGGTTAAGACTCCGTGCTTCCAATGCAGGGGGCCCGGGTTTGATCCCTGGTCAGGGAACTAGATCCCGCATGCATGCCACAACTAAGATCCGGCATGCCACAACTAAGACCTGGCACAGCCAGATAAATAAATAAATATTTTTTTAAAAAAGAGAGAGAGATGAGGCCCCTGCGGGTGACGTTTCTTCCTGAACAGGGTCAGTGGCGTTAGTGGCAACGGTTATTTGGATTTTGAAGGTTTACTGCTGTGGTGGGATCTACTTATCTTATGTGGCCACCACCCCACCTTGTGAGAACGACTCATTCTTTCTTTTGGAGGACTCATCTTCACTGCTCCAACTGTATGGTTTCAATGCCACTGCTAGTCATAATACCCTCCCCCCAGCTCCCATCACCCCGCCTCCTTAACCCATGTCATGGACTGAATTGAATGTTTGTGTCCACCCAAAATTCGTATGTTGAAACACTAACCCCCAATGTGAGGGCATTAGGAGGCAGGGGCTTTCAGAGGTGATTAAGCCATGAGGTGGAGCCCTCATGAATGGGATTAGTGCTCTCATAATAGACGAGAGAGCTTGCTTCCTCTCTCTGCTCTGCACTATGTAAGGACACAGCAAGAAGGTGGCCATCTGTAAAGCAGAAAGAAGGCTCTCACCAGAACCCGACCATGATGGTACCCCAATCTCAGACCTCCCAGCCTTTAGAACTGTGAGAAATAAATGTTGCTTGAGCCACCCAGTATATAATATTGTTATAGCTGCTTGAGCTAAGACAATTCAGTTCATAGGAGAGGGTACATGACCCAAGCTTGCTCTGTCAGAGGCCTTCCCTGGACATTTTCAAATCAATCCTAAGGGAAGGGAACTGTGCTGGGAAGATATGAGCCCTTGGGCTGCCATCAACCAGTTTCAACATCCTGGTTGAGATGGGGAGGGAGTCAGAATCTTGAGGAGAGGGGGATCCAATCTTGTCCCAGAGGTTCCCAGGGCCACCGTGGTTCCTCTTGCTTCCCTAAGACTTGGTTTATTTGTTCGGCCTCTATTCTAGAAGTATGGAATGGACCCCAGTCAGGCCTGAAGGCTCAGACCTAGAAACTAGTGGTAAATTCACCTTTAATGTCACCAGTCTCATGGCAAATGAGGGATGTACCTACTTCTTATATCTTCTATCCTCTTATATCTCTGTGTCTACTTCTTATATCTGGTGAGCAGGCAAGCAGGTACCCAGGCTCTCTCCAGTATGACTGAAAGGGACTAAGAGAGTAAAAAGACCCCAAGAGAAGAGAAGAGCGAAGTTCTCACTCTGTGCTCACTGTCCTTAAAGGGATCTTGGAGGAATCAGGATGCAAGCCGCGTCGTCTCCTGCTTTGTGAGGCTGTTGGGTGCAGCTCAGTTTCCGTATCTTTTGACATCAGAGGAAACGTATTCCTTTAACCGTGTCTATGGGCATCTTTCCACCAATCACATCACTGTCCCGCTGAGACTCACTGTGCAATGAGTTATCCTAAGATCCTTCCAATAAATCCCTTTTACTCTAAAGTCCTTTTTGTTTGCTTTACCACCTGTTTTGAAAAGTTCCAACTATACAACTACTGATGCTAAGAAATTTAGTCATCACCCTGCTTATCTAAAGATAAGGCATTCATTCTACTTTTGTGTAAAATGTGACTGTATGTAACTGTCAAGCTGAACACCACGTACCGGCTACCAACCCCAGAGGAGGACTCCAAACACTTCTGCCTGTTGCGTGTCGGGGTTGGGGTCGCCAGGTGAAACACAACACAGTCAAGCCCCAGATGGAATGGTGCTTTACCTACATAGAGAGGGGACAGAGCAAGATCAGCTTCGATGTGGGTGTTGGTCCCTCGTGGCCAGCAGGTCCCCAGGGCAGCCAACACGGTGCAACTGGCCTATGCACACCCCTCTTATGCTGCAAGAGAAGGACCCTGACCCTTCCCTATGGAGTCTGAAATATTGAAAGCTGGGTGCATGCCTGTGGGCCGTTGACATACACACGTAAGCAGAATGAAGGAACACTGAGTGAGCATGAAACAGGGAAGGATAGTCCACACAATGCAGAAAGCCCAGCACAGGCTGTGTGGGCTCTTTACCTCTTGGTGAGGAAGTGTTCCAGGCCCAAGGCCCTTTCTTATCTGGCTGAGCAGAGGGTCAAAAGATTGCCTCTTGACCCTGTCTTTCCCAACAACCATGTCCACTTGGAAACTGGCTTGCAAGGTACAGACACCCCAACTCAAACAGAATTGGTTCACAGGACTGATAAAGTCCACTAGTAAGAGTCCCAGCTCCATTTATTTGTGACTCTTTCCTCTGCCTTCCTACACAATACTGTCACCACTTTAAGACTGGCATCCTTTATGGAAGCAAAATGGGTGCACGCTTTGTCTCTCCTGACATTAAACTCTTCTCTTCTTGGACAAACTCAGCAAAAAGGGGAAGGGATTAAGGCTGCCACTTGTTGTGAGAAAGAATCTCAGTTTGCCATGTTGATCTGCGCTCTGTTTTGACCTAGTTTGATAATGGTTGAACTTCAATTGTACCAAGTATTGTCAATGAATGAACACAACCCTGCCTCAAAGAAACTCAGTCTTCTAGTCAACACACAAATAGTTACTCTGAATATAATACTGAATGCTAATTTAAAGGTAAACCAAGAAACCCAGAAGAGGGTACTTAGCCTAACCTAGAGTGCTGTAAAGGCTCCCTAGTAAACATTTTACCTGCACTTTGAAGGTATTTCCACTTGGGACTTTAACTCCATGCAAACATTCCATGAGGGTAAGGCCTGACCCCACAGTATCCACTTATCCTGGCAGGGACTAGCTCTCATGCCATCCTAAATCTGTTCCAGAAGAAGCCTTTGCATAATTGTATTTTAACTGGTTAGTGGTTTTCTTGTTTCCATTTTCAGCCAGTTGTTTGTTCTCTTCTTATATTCTCTTTCCTTAACTTCTGACAGTGTAACAATCCTATCCTGCCCTCCTCCATTTGTTCTAACAGCTCTCCACCCTCTCCACCTACACGTGAAAACTTAATTTTCATTTTCTAATGTATGGAGACACAGAAGTACTCTTCAGAGCAAGTCTGACAATACTGGGAAGGTGAGAACTGACATTTATTAAGCACCAACTATGTGCCAGAAACAAGAGTAGGCTTTTTTACACCCATTTAATTCTCAAAGAAGTCTGTGAGACAGATATAGTATCCCTGTTTCACAAATGAGGAAACCGAGGCCCAGAGAAGATATGTTACTCACAGAATGTTATACAGCTGCTTAGTGGAGTGGCCGAAATCTCTACTCAAGGCTATCTGATTCCAACGTTTTTCCAAAGCTACGTTCTCTTCATTACCCAGTGATTTCAATTTTGGCTGCAAGAAAAATCATCTGGAGAGTTAACACACACACACGCGCACACACACACACGCGCGCACCCCAAGACCTTGGCCCCACTCCTGGAGATCCTTATTTTACATGGGAGGGGCTCAATATTTTCCTTCAAAGTTTCTTGGATGATTCTAATGAAAACCCAGGCTTAGAACAAATTGTACTAGAACGTACTGCCTCCCAAACCATATCAATAAATTTCATGAAACCTAGCAGAGGCTGGACAGCACTTCAATCTCAACAACTAAAAATAGCTAATAGTGGCACCAATACACAGTATTAAAGGAAACTCAGGGTAATCTCACCTAGGATGCTTCACCCATGCAAAGTGCTTATGATAGGCCTGGGACCAAGATAGATAGCACAAATCAGATCCCGGAAGCCTGCTCTTGACTTTGCTTCTGAGACTGTGTATGATGGTTGCGTTCTCAGTACACACCGCAAATGCCCTGACCCATGTGCCCTTGGCTGGGCCTGGGTTCACCTGCAGCTGCTGGGAAAGACAGGCTTGTACCTGCTGACAGCTCCGTACCTCCAGCAGCCACCCCTGTCTCTCTCCACCTCTGCCCCAAGGCTTCACTAGCACCTTCAGAGCTGGCTCAGCTGTGCAGGGCGTCTAGGAAGTGTCACGAATTTATCATCCCCAGGGAGCAGCCCTTAACCAATGAGGGACAGAAGCCTGTGGCTAAACACCTCCGCTTTCCATTCTCAGTGGGACGATACAGAGGATGCTCAGTTCCCTTGAGCTTCATGTGCACACAGTCATAATTACTCACAACTCACCCTTTTTGCTGACTTCTCCCTCGCATGCCTAAAGGTCCCCCACTCCCTCACTTTATGCTTCCTGGGATCACCCCCCTAGTTTACTCCCTGTACCCGAATCCTAGTCTCAGGATCTGCTTTGGAGAGAATCAGACTAGAATAACCTCCAGGTGCTTCATTTTAACCTCAGATATAAATAAGCATTAGGCCGACAATGATACTAACTTATATATGAATATTACTTTATAGCTTACAAAGAGCTTTCACAAACACTCTCATTTTGATCACTAAAGGAGAACATTTCCTAACACCATCACAAGGGGGGTTGGAGATGGATACAATTCTCTTTCATTTCTTGAGAGAAAAGTACACCATTATCATAATAAAGACAGGCATAGATTAATTTTTCCCTGTATGCACGCACTCTGCTGATTCTGAGTCTGCTGGTGGGTTCTTCGTAAGAAAAATGGCCAATTCAAGCAAATATTAGAAATAATTCTATTGTTTTATACAGCGGATGCTCAAGCAATTCGTGCAACAATGTTAGTGTGTTTTTTTTAACTTTTATCGTGAATAGTCATTCATGCTTCATTATGTAAAATTATATGTTAAAAATGTGTGTTGTGGAAACATCTTTCACTGAGATAAATACACTTTAACATAGGTCACAGACTAGGGATAACGGAGAAGTTCAACATTTTTTCTGTCTTCCTGTAAGTTAAATAAAAATGAGAGAGAAAGGGGGAGATCATTGGGATTGCACCATAAAAAGTAATATACCTTTGCCATTTCTTTGCAACATACAAAAGATTCTGCTGGGTATTAGAGCTTACAGCAGTCTTAGCTATAGAAAACTTTAAATAAAATTGACTGGCTCAAGGAAAAGGATATTATTATTTTTAGAATAAGAATGAGCAAAAATGCACAGCTCTCTCTCTGAGTCTAAATCCCTAATGAAATGGATAATCCTGCAGTAGAAGAATTCAATTTAAGCTATTATTGTCCCATCTGTGCTGAGTCAGGGCTGGCTACCTTGTACTTTTCTTCACAGAAAGTAGGTCTCCTTTTCAGTAGAACTGCAATCTTTTTCTCTACAATTTGGACCTTTTTTCTGCTGGTTGGATTTCTATTATTAGCATTTTAAGGAATTTTAAAGCATCTCCTTAAAAACAAGATTAGAAGTTTTAAGTTTATATGAGAGGTACCACATAAACCATGTAGGTAAGGTTCTTTTAGTTTTATATTTACCTTTACTTTTAGGTTTATATTTACTCTTCAAGAAAATCTAGAAGATTCCTTAAAATGTCTAAGCTCTAACATCCACAACTGAAGCCTTGAACTTACAGAGTTTTTTTCTTAATCCATTGGCCCCCAAAGAGAAGCTGGATTTGCTAGTGACTGCATATTTGACCTCCTCACTACAGTCATAGTTCCCCAAATACATAACAATTCCTGTTTTAGCCACCAATCCGTACTGGAACATTCTGTGTCAAAATGGGGTGACCAGTGGGTTGGGCTCGGTCTGTAGTCTAACATTTTTGTTTTTGATAATAATAGTAGGGACATGTTCGCATATTAATTAAGACAGTAGTAGTGTTCCTGATCGTGACGCTAATTATTATTGCATGCTTAGGATAGACTGCAAAATAGTAAAATGTAAAAAGTACATATATTCACCCGTTTTCCTGTGCTAAATTAATATGACGTTTATCTTGGGGAAGTGGGAAGATGAAACACTCTTTTGTTTTTTGTTTTGTTTTTTGTTTTGGCCATGCCGTGAAGCATGTGGGATCTTATTTCCCCGACCAGGGATTGAACCCGCGCCCCCTGCAGTGGAAGCGTGGAGTCTTAACCACTGGACTACCAGGGAAGTGCCTGTAATGATCTTTTCAACATTTTTCTTTGCGACTTCTCCTCTTTACCATTGGCTTTTGGATTGTAAATGGAAATCAGTTTTCTGGAAAAACTCGAAATGCATTCACATCTTCTTTGAGGCAGATTTTTATCTCAGAGGTGATTATTTATTAGCAGCATTCCAAAAATGCTATCTATTGGGAATGACTGCCCTCATATGCACTTATTTTTATAACTTACCAAACACTAACATTCTAGTCTGCAAGTGACTTCAAGAGAAAACAAAAGTGTTTGAAACGGATTGTACTGGAATTAATAGAGACTGCAATTTTGGTGTTTCCTATCTGAGGACTGTCTGAGACTCAGTTTAGTTGTTTTAGAATCATCCAACGTCCCCACACTGACGTGAATTTTATGAGTGTTGATCATGAAGATGTCATCTTATCCAGATGAGGCATTTACCTTTTACTCTGGGTTTTGGAACAATTCCTGCTTTTCTCTTTGCTAGGGTAGACATATTTTTGATACATGAATTTGTGAGTCTGAAAAGTTTTAAGTAATCAGTTAACTTAAGTTCAAACAGTACCACATAACACAGAATACTTGTTTGTTTTCAAACAGCAAATATTACTTTAAAATCATGCCTGCTGTAACGTTCAGATGAGTTTTCTTTCAACACTTGGAAACTATAATATTCTCGGATGTTTTATTTATCAGCTCCCTTTCTCCTACTGTTGTTTGCATGTTGAAGGAACAGTGCAAGACAAAAGATTTAAGTTTAAATCTGGTGAATGTTATAAATGGTGGTGACTGGAACTGGACCGAGGTAAGTATATTCCTTTATCACTTCATGTAGTTTTTTTTCTGAGTCTGGCTAAGAGTTAGGTCCTTTGATATCAGCTAAAACTGTCAAAATTAAGTCAGTTGTGAAAAGTCAAGCCTTAGGAGGCATTCTTTATCTGAAAATCTGTAAGTATTATGCCCAGTCCCCCAGGAGAAAATCTGGTGAACAAGACTTTGCAAGAGTAGATTCGAATTTTCTAATGCATGTTTCCCAGTTGGAAACAAATCACTTTTATTACCTTTTTCTTATTTTTCATCTGCAATTTGTGGACTCATAAATATTATACGCAGTTGAAAACTGAATGGAATTCTATGATTTACTTTTTCATAAATTTTTAAGAAAGTAATTGGCTTGTTCTTTGGTTCTCTCATGATATTGAAGATGAAAAATATTATATAAGCATTTTGATGGATTTTGAGGTTTTAAAAAATTAATGGTGTGGAAGTTGACTCTGGAATAATACGGTTTCTGATTTGGTGTCTAAATTGTACTTTTTCTACCCCCACTCCCACCCTCATGTACTTACTCCGTTCCTTAACTGCATTATGTATGGCACCTGGAGGGGAAGGTGCTCAGTGAAAGCTGCTCCTAACAGAGGAGGAGAGAGATCAGTACATCAAGCAAAATATTTGGTAACCAGTGGTTTTTGAGTTTTCCCATTTAAATAGAAGGAGATGTATTATTGAAATTTTAACACTGATCTGTTATGGGATGTTGGAAATACATCCAGGCAATTTTAGTGCATTCCTTAGTAGGCTACCTGAGTAGCCTCTGGGTTCTTGTTAAGAGCACTAGTAGCTATTTTCATGTTGATTTTCCTTAAGCAGGCATTTATTCTTTCTAGCTTTTGTTACTCTTTGAAGGAAAAACTAAATCCTTAAAAATAATCCCGGGTTAAAAAAGATATGTATATATATTAATGTGTTAACCGGCCTAGAAAATCTCTGGTTTTCTTCCACAGGTGACCCATCTGACCCACTGATGTTACTCGCAAAAAAAAAAAAAAAAAAAAAAAAATCACAAATAAATATTATCTGGTTAGGTTTTAACTCATCTTTCTGGTTTGCTTCAATCTTTTAAAACCCTGATTCTAAATTTGGTATCCCTTCCACTTGGGTGTCATCTGAAAATTTGATCAGTTTGCCATCTCAAGAGAGATGGATGGTCTGCTGGACGGGCCTGGGCCTTCCCTCAGGGAGGCTAGCGACCGGCTGTCTCACAGGAAGGACCTCAAGGTACTCAGCTGAGAAAGATTTATGGTGTGCAAATTCCAGATGCCTCACGTCCTAGATAAGGATGAGCCTCGCTTCAGCAAGGCCATTCCACTGACCATTAATCCAAGTTCTCCTAATTCCTGATGATGTGCTCCCGATCCAGTGCCTCTTGTCCTTCTCAACTTCTCTAGAGGCACAGAGGAGCAGAGTCCTCCTGGAGCCAACCCTTGGTGCTTCCAACTGTACCCTGCCCCCAACACTTTCCATGGAAAGAGCAGCTGCTGTGGAAAACAGTTCAGTAGTTCCTCAAAAGGGTAAAGACAGAATTACCAAATGGCCCAGCAATTCCACTCCTAGGTATATACCCAAAAGAATTAAGAACAGGTCTTCAAACAAAAATTGTCCACAAATGTTCAGAGTAGTACTATTCACAATAGCCCAAAGGTGGAAACAACCCTAATTTCCATCAACTGATGAATGGGTGAACAAAATCTGGTATATCCATAAAATGAAACATTAGTCAGCTATAAAAAGGAATGAAGAATGTTCCTGGTGGTCCAGTGGTTAACACTCCACACTTCCACTGCAGGGGGCACGGGTTCGAGCCCTGGTTGGGGAACTAAGATCCCGCATGCCACATGGTGCAGCCAAAAAAGAGGGAAAAAAAAGAAAAAAAAAAAAAAGGAATGAAGTACTGATACTGGCCACAACATGGATGAACTTTGAAAACATTATGCTAGGTAAAAGAAGCCAGACAAAAAAGGCCGCATATTATATGACTGCATTTATACGAAACAACCAGAATAAGCAAATCCACAGACATAGAAAGCAGATTAGTGATTGCCCAGGAATGGGGGTAGGGGAAAATGGAGAATGAGAATGGGGGTTTCCTTTTGGGGTGATGAAAAAGTTCTGTAACTAGATAGTGGTGATACTTGCACAACATTGTGAATGTACTTAATACCCTTGAATTGTATACTTCAAAATGATTAAAATAGTAAATTTTATATTATGTGTATTTTACTACCACAATAAAAAAAATAATAATAAAAAACAAAGCCATCTAACAGGGTGACCATTCAGAGCATGTCCGTCCATCTTGTCTATGAGGGTACAAGACCTTACCAAATACTTTGCAGAAATCTCTGTACACTATTTGTACCACATTACTTCGATCAACCAGCCTAATATCATTTGTGAAGGTACGAGTAAAAGGAAATCTGATAACTTATGTGATATTCTTTGTGACCCCCACCATCCTAGCTCCTACAGCTCCCTAAGTTCCTGTGTGGGTGCTTACAAATCATTCTTTGAGTACTGTAATCACCCGGGAGTAACATCAAGTACACTAGGCTGTTATTTTTGGCACTGTCTCCTTTTTCAGAATTAGGACACCCGCCCCACACCCCTCCATTCCTCTGGTTTTTCTCCTCCTTCCCAACCATAGGCATTCAGGGTCTCATTTGTAAGTTTTCTCTGATGGTTTATCACATTCACCTGGGCCCAAATTCCAGCACTTACAGCCAACCCACGCTGCACCTTGTGTGGTGGTGGTGTTCTTCTTGTTTTTATCTCACCTCTCACTACTCTCCTCTTCACTCACTTTACTCCAGCCACACTACTAGTCTCCTTCCAATTCCTTACATCAGATATGGCACGCTTCTTCATGCCAAGCTCTAAGATGTGGCACTCTCTGCTGTCTCTGCCTGGAAAGCTTACGCCCCAGGTTCCACTGGTTCATTCCCTCACTTTCTTCAACTCTGTGCTCAAATATCACTTTGCCAGAGAGGCGTCCCCTGACCAGTCTATCTGAAATAGCGACCCCCAAGACCCCTCTCTGCCATTTCTCTCTCTCACTGTTTACCACCTTCTGACCTATTTATCTTATTGTGTGTCTCCCACTGTCACTGTCTTGCCCCACCTCGCCACCTGACAGATTTATGTGTTTATATTTGGGTTGTCTGCCTCTCCTGCGATATCATGGGGGCTCAGTATTATTTATTTAATAAATCAAGATTGGCCTTCAACTCTCCCCTGACCTGTTCAGTCCATCAACCAGGAGTTATTGAGCAATCTTTATATGCCAGGCACTGCGTTAAGTCTCTGAACCACGGAAAATGAAAAGACATGGTTCCTGCTTGTAAGTGGCCTCCGGACTAGTCAGAGTAGGTCACAGGAGAGGCCACGATCTAGAGAATGTCAAGGAGTCCTCACTGAAGAGGTGAAAAAGGCTGAGGTTTTCTGAAGGCCGAGGAAGGTTTCCACAGGTGTTCGAAGTCATCATTGAGGTGGGAGAGAACATAGCTCATTCAAAGAACTTGAATATTCTGAGGCTGGAGCCCCAGAGGCAGGGGAGAGAAGGGTAGCACTTATCATCACCTGATTATGTGTTTATTGTTTATCTGCCCCCACTCTCTTCCCCTTAGTTCTTGGGCTTATCACCTCCTGAGCAAGCCCCAAGGGCCTGACCCTGAAAGGCTGCCGCACACAGTTTGACACCTGCAGGTGATGGAGCATGTGGTCAAGAAGACAGAAAGGGGAAAGGAGGCCTGGAGCCCAGCAGCTATGCTGTTTGTACAAAGCCCTCATTATTCCTGCTTGCAGACGGCTGTAGTACTTAAGAAAGCTGCCAAGTCAGATTAAACTCAATCAAGAATGTAGAATACGGGTCTTAGGTTCAACAGACAGCACTACTGGTAAGGGAGTCATTGCTATACAAAAGCCTCCCTGTTTCAGTGTAGGCTGGAGCAGGGCAGTGTTCAGGGAAAGGCTGGGTAACCAACCCAGCATGTAATTGAGTCTGTTCTTTTCTCTGTTCTACTAATGATTCATTAAGCAGAGTGTACTGCTCACTGTGATCCAGACTCATGACTTCAAATCAAACAGAGGAGGCCAATTTCTGCAAAGTACAGGAAGGAAACAATCAGTGCCCTGGGCTTGGTTAGGGCAGGCTACAGAGGCAGGAACCCTGCAACTGCTTTGCTCTGGGCAAGGCATTTTGGGAAAACTATAGCTTCTTCCTACAGAATGGGTTGTAGAAAAAGTTGAGGCTAATAATAAAGACATGAATTGGACTTGGTTACCATCACACAAATTTTTTTTTCACAAACCTATAAATAATTAGGAAGTTAGGACGTTTTAGCTATAGTTAAATGATTATATTAGGGAAAGAAACAGACAACTGGCACTAAATTTTTTTTTTTTTTTTTTTTGCGGTACGCGGGCCTCTCACTGTTGTGGCCTCTCCCGTTGCGGAGCACAGGCTCCGGACGCGCAGGCTCAGCGGCCACGGCTCACGGGCCCAGCCGCTCCGCGGCATGTGGGATCTTCCCGGACCGGGGCACAAACCCGCGTCCCCTGCATCGGCAGGCGGACTCGCAACCACTGCGCCACCAGGGAAGCCCGGCACTAAATTGTTTAAAATAGAAATATTATAGTGTTAAGATATTAAATTTGATCGTTACTTTAAGGGAAGCTGAGGATTATCGTAAAATTACTGTGTGATGAATTAATAATAATATTCACATTCCATGGTATACCTACTATGAACTAAGCATTATGATAGGTTATTAGCATACTTTATTTCATCTTCAAAATAACTTCCTGAAATATACATATATTAATAACCTCATTTAAGAGATGAGGAAACTACAGTTCTGAAAGATTAAGCAAGCTGACTATGGTACCCAGAAAAGCCAGGATTTAAAGCCTGAGTCTGTCTGGCTTGGAAGGGCAAGTTTTATGGTTTGTATGTTGCCCTGAAAAGCTCTTCCAGCTTTTGTGGCAAACATCAAGTACCTTCCAAATCAAAGTCCTATTGGAGAGAGACTAGGATAAGACTTAGGAAAGTATTTTTTCTTAATGTGAATTTGCAATGATGGAAATCATAGTAGGGAGGTGCAGCTTCCTTAGCAGTAAAAGCACATGATTCTTCACTCTTAAATTAGGAGATATCCACAAGCAAAAAGAAAGCACTTGAAGGAGAGAAATCACCTCAATTCAAGGCTAAATCATGAATATAAATGAGATATAAAATAAGAAAGCATCTTCATGAGAAACACAGAGAAGCTTCAAGAAAAGACCCTCTTCGTTGAGTCCCTGTGTGTCGGGCATTATGGGGTAGATCCAAAGTAAATTCCAGACACTGGCCTTCTATCCCATTTATGCCTGACTATTCTAGACTTCTGACATATAAATCAGGAAACATTTCATTTCTGTTTAAGGTGGAGAGAAACAACACCAATACGCATACCCACAAATCCCAAAACAACAGCTGCCCTTGAAGTGGGATTTTCTGGATCCCCAAACTGAAAAAAGCCTTAAGGTTCTGAGTGTCCAGCCCTTCACATAGCAGAGGAGTCCCCTCTGCCATGTCATTTGTTTGAACATCTCCAACAACTGGGCGCTCACCTACTTTGATTCGACTCCTAATTATTAGTAGTTACTTGTTTATATTTTATCTGAAATCTACCACCCCAGTAACTTTCATCCGTTGATGCTCATTTTCCTCTTGGAACTAAACAGAATTTTGTCTTATGTCCCATCTCTTTCAATGCTGTAAGAGAGCCATCCTTTTGCCCCTAAATATTTTACTCCCAAGCTAACCATCCTCACTCATTTCAGCTGTTGCTCATATGCCATGATTTATAGCGCTCTATGATATGACTCCTATGAAGGAGTTGAAGTTGGTCTATGTCCCTCATGAAATATATTTCCCAGAATTGAACGTAATAAATCAAAGTATAGTAAGACTGATTATCAAAAGCACAGAACAGTCAGAATACTATGTATATATTTCTAATTAAACAGCCCAAGATTCCTTTGGGTTCTTTTCTCTTCTTTTGTTTTATAGCCTTATCATGCTCTTGGCTCTTATTGCCTTCAGGCCACTAACATCCCCAAGTCTTCTTTTCTACATGCTGCTATTTAGCAAGTTCTCCTTATATCCTTAACTTTGGTTCCAAGGATAGAACACTAAAACTTGTCCTATTTAAATTTCATTTTAACAGAGATGACCACTTATGCATTTATTTACATATTTATCCTGCCTTTTTGCAAAAGATACTAGCTGATACATCATCCCTGGGCCAATGCCAGTTTAGAATCTGCTTTGTCATCTGATTTGTTCACACTCCCTCCCAGACTCTTGTTCTCTATACACTGATACCCAGGTCCACTTAGCCCATATCCAGGTTACTTAAAAAGGACCATGCTAGGAAAGCAACCCTGGTCGAAACAGATCTTCAACAAAATTTGCCAGATTTGACAGAGATCCATTAATCAGCATTCTTAGGATAGAATGATTATGCTGCTAAGTTATCCTATCAACCATCCAGTTTCTGATTATGCTGCTAAATTATCCTATCATCCATCCAGTTTCTCCATCTTCTCAGCAAGGATGCCATGAAAGTGTTTGAAAAATGCCTTGCAGAAGCACAGAAACGCTATGCCTGCAGGATTCCTTTGATCTACTAGCCTAATAAGCATATAACAAAAGAAACCAAAGCCTGTCTGTCAGGCTGTCTCTTCTCAGTGAATTCGTGCTGGCTTCTTTAAGGATCACCTCCTCTCTCTCCGGGAGTTCACACACCACCCATTTGATATTCTTAATAGAGAATCAATATTGAAATCCCCGTTAACATTTGCATCATCTACCTTCTCCCCATTTTTGAAAACCAAGACATTTGCCCATCTCCTGTCTTCAGGAAGCACTTCTATTTATAATCTATGGGAAAAATAGATTACAGATGATATTTTAAGGATCTCTTGAAAAAATTGTTTTCATATTCTCAGATATGATCTGTCCCAACCTGAAGACTTGCACTCTTTTAGCTTACATCCTTGGAATGGGAGTGATGGTGGTAGGGGGAGAGAACAGTTTCCCTGAAGAATGGGGGTACTGTTTTTCGAAGGAGTGAGGGATGCTGGGCAAACAAAAGAGATTCCACTGCGGCAGTGAACCTTCAAATTCAAACATACTTCAGCAAGCCTCGGTTCTCTCTAGCTGGTCTTTCTTGCATTAGTGTTACAGCTCTGTGCTGTTCTTGTGGTTTGAGTCTTTGATTGCTACCTCCCTCTTCCCAGGTTTTTATGTGTCCTTTACATTCTAAGGTCCTTGGAGAGACTTAGCCTCTCTCATCAGCACGTTTAGTCTCTTGGATTACTTCCTCCACTATTATTAATAAGAGGCTTTAGTCCCTTCATACAGACAACAGTCCCTTCTGCTGATTTGTAATTGACATTTCCTGGAAGTTGATGCATTTATCCGGTTTTATTGCTTTTAGTAGGCCCTGATCCCATTTTCGCAGTTTCTGTTACTAACATTGTTGAAAAAAAATTAGCCAAAGACCAGAGAAGATAAAGCCGTCAAGGGCTTCTGAGGTCAATAGGCTAGAAAATAAATTATTCCATTATCAGGATGAAAACTGAATCCTCACATTAACCTTCCTAATTGCTTGCTTACCTTGTTTTCATACTTTCTAAGTGAACGGGAACAAAGCCACTTGCTGCTGTTCTCATTAACACTAATGATCAATAAGTAGAAAAAACTTTATTTGCTGATTCTTATATTTTGTTCAACATTATGTAGGCTTAATTTAGAGCTTATTAGGGCATTGCCAGTTTTGCTCATTATCTCCTCTATAAGATGAATATGTTTCTTAGGCAAGTAGTTAACATGAAGCAACAATGACTGACTCAGTTTTTGTCATTAAGCAAGGCTTTCAGTTATGTTTACTGCTGGGGGTGGGGAGGGAAGAAGCAAGCATGAGCATTTAATATTGACTTATTTTAGATACTCCCAAGAAAAGGACGAGACGTACTTTGCAACAATTTCGGCGCTGAATGTCAATGACCAGAGCTGACTTGGTGTACAAGGGAAGTGCTCGTCTTGCATCCTCCCCTAAACTCTTTTGAGGTTCTTTCCAGCCATTAAAATAGTGCTCTGAAATGAAATTCCGATGCCTGCTACAACATGGATGATGAACCTTGAAAACAGTATGCTAAGTGAAGGAAGCCATATACAAAGGACCACCTATGATATGCTTCCATTTATATAGAATGGCCAGAAGAGGTAAATCTATAGAGAGAAAGCAGATCAGTGGGGGAATTCCCTGGTGGTCCAGGGGTTAGGACTCGGCGCTTTCCCTGCTGTGGCCCAGGTTCAGTCGCTGGTCCGGGAACTAAGATCCCTCAAGCCTTACCGTGCGGCCAAAAAAAAAAACCCCCAGAACAAAAAACCAAACAAAAAAAGAAAGCATATCAGTGGCTGCCAGGGGCTGGGGTATGGGGGGAGTGCTGGGGAGATTGGAAGTGATGACTAAGGTGTGCAGGGTTTCTTTTTGGAGTGAGGAAAATGTTCTGAAATTGACTGTGGTGATGGTTGCACAACTCTGTGAATACACTAAAAGCCATTGAACTGTACACTATAAATGGGTGAACTGTGTGGCATGAGAATTACATCTCAATAAACCTTTTTTTTTTTTTTTAATCACACCCTACTCCTCCTGCTGCCATTATATACCACTCCCTCTTTCTTTGGAGTCTTTAGCAACTGGGTCGCTATCACCTTTTCCATCAGGTCCTGCTACCATCCCGAATGACTCTGACATCCACATAGATGACCCACTACTCAACACCCAAGCAAGTCCCTTCCTGGGTCTTCTCTGCTCCAGTGACCTTCCCCTCCTTTCCACTCGGCCATCACTCTGCCCTTATTTGTTATGTTCCCCACCCAACCTCCCACTCCCCCACCTCTGAAACAATGCCGTCACAGGTCCCTCTCAGAACACGACTCCCAACACTTCCAGCTGGCTCTAATTCTAACGGGCCCTGGTGGGCGTAGGGCTCCCCTCTTCCTCGACCTCATCACTTTGCCTCCTTCTGCTCTATCATATCAGCATCCACCACCTCCCTCCTGCCCTGAAACTCCCCGCTTTCACCACCACGGCTCTCCTTGTCTGGCTTGAATTCCACCACTTGGGTGTCTCATCCTTCTATCTCAGCCATCTGGCAAATCTCAACCCTCCATCAATGCACCTAATTCCAGAATGACCCAGCCACAGTTCTAGTCTCCACTGCACACTCAGTGCCCTCAGTGATCCGTTCATATTGCGCCGGAAGCCTCTCTCCAGTTCTCCAAGGTTTCTAGGAGAAACCTGCTTCATGTTTCTCAACCCATCTCCACCTCCCTCTTCATGCCCAGCAGACAGTCTTCCCTCCGCCTCTGTGTCAGAGAGGAAGAAGCTGCTTCCCTAGCACCAAACTATGTGCTTGCCTACATCCTTTCTTCCTTCCCCACCATTCACTGGTCTGAGCAAAATGGAAGAAATGCCCCTTTTCTTATTTGGCCCCTACTGTGTCTGGCTTACATCACCTCCTCACTACTCAGTGTCCTTGTAGGACTGAGTATTTAACTCCTTTCCCCCATATCTTCAACCTCTTCCTCTCTACTGACTCCTAGCTTGTCTCTCCCTCCTTAAGCAACAGCAGCACCTCCAACTTGATGCCACAACCCCTCTCCAGCTCTCTCTCTTTCCTCCTCTTTAAATACAAACCTCGGTACTTCCCTGGTGGCAGAGCGGTTAAGAATCCACCTGCCAATGCAGGGGACACGGGTTCAAGCCCTGGTCTGGGAAGATCCCACGTGCCGCGGAGCAACTAAGCCTGTGCACCACAACTATTGAGCCTGCGCTCTAGAGCCCGTGAGCCACAACTACTGAGCCTGCGAGCCCCAGCTACTGAAGCCCGCGCGCCTAGAGCCCGTGCTCCGCAACAAGAGAAGCCACCGCAATGAGAAGCCCGCGCACCGCAACAAAGAGTAGCCCCCGCTCGCCGCAACTAGAGAAAGCCCGCGTGCAGCAACGAAGATCCAATGCAGCCAAAAATAAATAAATAAATAAATAAATTTATTTATTTATTTATTTAAAAAATATATATACATTCCAACCTGCTGCAGTGTTCCTCCCAGAAAACAAAAAACTACATTCCACAGCCAGGCTTCTGGTTGTGATGTAGATTCCAACAATCGGGTGCACCTAAGCGAGATTTGGAAGGGGGAAGTGATAGATCATGAAGAGGGGGCCTCCCCTCTGCTATTTCTGCTGATGAGCATGGTTATGGAAGCATCTGGCTTTCAGTGGCAGTTGTAGAGGGAGTCCAATGTCCAGTCTCTAGCCACATGAGTGAAAAGAAGGAGCACCCATGGCATCCACTTTGCTGGCAGCAGATTCCTGATTTCTTGATCACAGCAGAGGAGGTATAGGCTTGAAGCCAGCAGTTATGAAGATAGCTTCTTAGCATTCCAGCTCACTGATCATGGCAGACACAGTGGCTCCCTGGCAGTCAAGTTCTGCAGTGTTATTCTGGAAGGTTTTCCTGGACACTCAGCCTAGATTTTGCTCTTCCAATCATTTTTAGACTGCTTTTGTTTATATTAGTTAGAACGGTTTATTTTATCTGCAACTAAACTCAGACTACAGTATATCCTGCAGTTAACCACATTTCATCCTGAGTGATTTTTCTGAAACTCTAAAACTCAAATCCAATAATGGCAGTGCCCTTGCTTAAAATCTTTCAGCGTCCCCCAGTATCTTTACATAAAGCCCAAATGTTTTAATCTTGTTAAAAGGTCCTGTATAACCTGGTCCTCTTATTCTCTGCAGACTTATCTTTACCCAGGTACTCTCTGACCACACTGACCTTCTATTCAGGTCCTTAAGAGTCACACACTCATCTCTTTATCTTTGTACATGCTACTCTCCCTGTGCAGAACACTCTTGCCCAACTCACTTGTTTTGTTTTGTTTTTCAATTTTGGCCTAAAGTCTGTGTCCTCCAGGAACCCTTCTCAGACTCTACCACCTATCACGATCACCGAAACTCTGGGTTAGGCCCTCTCCTATATGCTCCCTTAGCACCCTGGCCTTCCCCCTTTTGGAACACTTATGTTACTGTATTGGGATTGCCAGTTGTAAACTGTGCCCTCCTGCCCTTATACCATAAGCACCTGGCAGAAGGTTCCATGTCTAAGTTGTTCTCTGTTTTATCCCCAGTACCCAATGAGTACCTGGCCCAGACACAGGCATACAAGTTGAAGTAATAAAGAAACTGAAACATTCTAAGCAGAGGGTCTAATCTCTATTGGCTTTATGTTTCAGAAAAAACACTCAGGTGGCCACATGCAGAAGGAATTGTAGTAATGGGATCAGATGGAGGGGAGGGGCTGAGACAAAGTCCAGTTTGTTGGTCTGACTTAGGGCAATATTAGTGGGGATGGAAAGGAGGAGATTACTTCGTATGCTATGGTAGGGGGAGGGGAGGAGAAAAACTGATAACACTCAAGAAGCAATGAGACAGGGGCTTATTAATTTTTCTTTTGGCGTCAAAGTAATTAACATTTCAAAGTAACATTTTCTGAGCGTCTACTCTATGCCAAGTATTGGATTAGATTCTGTGATAGAAAGATTAGTAAAATACTATCCCAATCCTGGAGATTGCCAGGGTTTCAGTCCACTAGTGGAGACACAAATACTTTACTACCAGGCTGAGAGAGAAGAGAAAGAAATGAAGAATTTATGTTTTGAGGGGCTGTGGGTGTGTGGTTTTTCAGTTTATCTGTTTGTTTTTGTCTAAAGATAATGGGCTAGTAGTTTATGGGCAACAGACAGTGGAATATGGTGGGAAAACACTGGCTGGAGACAGAACACAGGGCTCTTAGTTCCTCATCTACCACTAATGAGGTAGTATGATATTGAGCAATTTGTTTACTTCTCTGGGGCTTAATTTCCTTATTTGTAAAATGAAGTTTTTGAGTGAAATCACCTTTAAACATCTATTATTTTATGTATTTGTTATATTTAAAATGTGTGCATTATTTCTAAAAGTTTTTCAAATCATTCAATTAAAATGTCTGTGTATTCTAAATAGTGCTTTAGGATAAATGTTTTAACTTTGTCCTATATTATTTAGAAGACAAGGATATAATCTGATCATAAATCAACTGTCATCTTTGGTTTCTTGGTTCTAAGAAACTGACAACATCATCCACTTTTGACAATTAGGGATAGTTCGCCAGAATATGCTCCCCCCACAACCCCCATTTCCTTGGCTCTTTCATCCACATGATTTTAAAAATTTTGCATTATCTACTGCCTGGTACAAATGCTATGTTTTGCCAGAGGAATGTAAAGCTAATGAAAAATCTCAAATCAGTCTTTCCTGCCCCTTTGATAGAGGAGTAGTTTTAAATTCTGGACTCAGATCGTATGAGGATTCTCTTTAAATTTCAACGAAAAGGAGACACATGAAGGAGCACAAAAAGCAGGTTTAGAATCGAGACAAAGAGCTAGCCACTTGAAAATGCACCGCTCTACCCATCACTATGGCTCCTTCTCTTCGTAAGGAAGTGTGTAAGAGCTTGCAAGGATGGCCAGTAATACTAACAGTTGTAACAGTGAACCCGGAAAAATTACTGGCTTAATACAAAGTTATTTCTCATTCACTTAAAGTACAATTGGTGGTAGGAATGATGATGGTGGTACTGGTATGTGTGTCTGCTCCACGCAGTCATTCAGGAACCCAGGCTGACAGAGACTCAGCCATCTTCAAAACCCTACTTCCAAGGACACCTCGAAGTGTCAACATCCAGAGGGCAAAAGCAGGGCTGAGGAGGGAGGGAGGGAAGAGGCTTTCCTGTGGCGGGTTTTCTGGGCCCAGCCTGACAGCACTTCCATCCACATTTCATAGCCTGATCTCAGCTCCATGGGCACACCTAACCGCACGGGTGGCTGAGGAACAGAGTCTAGCCACATGTCAAGGAAGAGAAAGGGCAGATTTTGATTACTACGTAGTGGCTTCTGCCTTATCCAGGGATACGGATTCTGTCTACCTGGTCCCTCTCAACTCTCTCCTTTCCACCTCATGTCTATAATCACTAACAAAGTATTCAGGAGTGATTCCTACTTGGCATAATTAGTTGGAAAAAATTTTAGAGTAGTGATATTCATCACGTAATCATCTGATTTTTAGGGTGCAAACTTCAAGTTTCTCTAAGTACTCTAATCTCTAACTTAGACTATTATAGTACATTAGTTTGTAGAGGGCACACCACGATCATAGGCCACTATGGGTTGTGTATACAGACTGAACTTCAGGTTCATATAACTGAGACTATTACTCTCCCAATGGTATCAGACTTAATGAGGTCAGCAATAAAGAAATTCAGATCTCAAGTTTCCTTTATACCATTTGTCTGGGAAAATTATATCACAATTACTGGATTTGAGAACTTTCCTGTTATATGTCATAGCTTTTTTTGGTATAGAGCAGTGGTTCTCAAAGTGTGGTCCCAAGACCAGCAGAATCAGCACCACCTGGGAACTTCTTAGAAATACAACTCTCACCACAAAACTCCTAGAAGAAAACATAGGCAAAACATTCTCTGACATAAACCATAGCAATGTTTTTTTAGGTCAGTCTCCCGATGAAAAAGAAATAAGAGCAAAAATAAACAAATGAGGCCTAATCAAACTTAGAAGCTTTTGCACAGTAAAGGAAACCATCAACAAAATGAAAAGAAAACCTATGGAAACGGAGAAAATATTTGCAAAAGATGTGACAAACAAGAGATTAATTTCCAAAATATACAAACAGCTCATATAGCTCAATATCAAAAAAACAAACAACCCAATAAAAAAATGGGCAGAAGACCTAAATAAACATTTCTCCAAAGAAGCCATATAGATGGACAACAGGCACATGAAAAGATGCTCAACATCGCTAATTATTACAGAAATGCAAATCAAAACTACAATGGGCTACCACCTCACACTGGTCAGAATGGCCATCATTAAAAAGTCTACAAATAACAAATGCTGGAGAGGGTGTGGAGAAAAGGGAACCCTCCGACACTGTTGGTGGGAATGTAAGTTGGCACAGCCACTATGGAGAACAGTATGGAGGTTCCTTAAAAAACTAAAAATAGAGTTACCATATGATCCAGCAATCCCACTCCTGGGCATCTATCCAGAAAAGACAAAAACTCTAATTTGAAAAGATACATGCACCCTTATGTTCATAGCAGCACTATTAACAATAGCCAAGACATGGAAATAACCTGTGTCCATTGACAGACAAATGGATAAAGAAGATGTGGTGTATATGTATATAAATACACACACACACACACACACACACACACACACGAATATTACTCAGCCATAAGAAAGAATGAAATAATGCCATTTGCAGCAACATGGATGGACCTAGAGATTATCATACTAAGTGAAGTAAGTCGGACAGAGAAACACAAATATCACATATCACATATATGTGGAACCTATAAAAATGATACAAATGAACTTATTTACAAAACAGAAACAGGCTCACAGGTATAGAAAACAAACTTATGGTTACCAAAGGGGAAAAGTGGGGGCAGGGATAAATTAGGAACTCGGGATTAACAGATAGGCACTACTATATATAAAATAGATAAACAATACGTACAATGGAAAAGAATCTGAAAAAGAATGTATATATTCTGAATCACTTTGTTGTATACCAGAAACTAACACAACATTGTAAAACAACTATACTTCAATTTAAAAAAAGAAAAAAAAAAGAAATGCAATTATCAGGCCTCACGTCAGACGTGCTAAATCAGAAACTCTGGGGGTGGGGCCCAGCCATCTTGTGTTTTCACAAGTCCCCTAAAGAATATCCTAGAACCACTAGTCTAGTTGAGTTAGATTACTGCTGAAACATCTCATTTTAAGGACCAGGTCAAAAGAAAATTATTTGAAACTCTTTTGTTGAAAACATAGCAAGTCCCTCTAATACTGCTGTGAATTAAGAGTATTGTGGAAAACTGACAGAATGAAAAGACTGCTAAGAGCCCTGGGAGGTCATTAGGGCAAATAGTTTCCAAAGGTGTCAGTCACAGACATCTAAGGTTCTATGAAGCATCTCTACGGGTTTCCTAAAAGAAAATGTATTCATATGTTTGATTGGTGACTGCTCCCCTGACCATCCAGAGTTTGCTGCCAAAGACATGGAATTTGGGGTCAGGAGAAATAGTTTTGGAGCTTTAGGACAGAGTCAACATCTTACTCGTCTTTGTATCATCATTACCTTCCACAGTGCCCAGCAGGGAGCAAACACATAATAAACATTTATGTTAATAAATGAATGATTTGGGACTTCCCTGGTGGCGCAGTGGTTAAGAATCCACCTGCCAATGCAGGAGACACGAATTTGAGTCCTGGTCCGGGAAGATCCCACATGCCGCAGAGCAACTAAGCCTGCACGCCACTACTGAGCCTGCGCTCTAGACCCTGAGGCCACAACTACTGGGCCTGCATGCCACAACTACTGAAACCCATGTGCCCAGAACCCGTGCTTCACAATGAGAGAAGCCACCGCAATGACAGGCCCACACACCGCAACAAAGAGGAGTCCCCGCTCGCCCCCGCTCGCCCCAACTAGAGAAAGCCCACGCGCAGCAACGAAGACCCAAAACAGCCAAAAAAAAAAATGAATGAATGAATGGATGGAATAGTCATCTCATGGATCCCGGTTCTAAATAACTTCCACTAACATTCCAGAATCACTTTGAAAAAAAATCCCGTTTGGATAGTTTATTCTAGTTACTTTGAAGAATACTGACTGCCTCATGTATGTGGCCAGTCTTTTCAGCAGTTAAGGATTTTACCTATCAAATATTAAGAATGCCTCCAACTCCAACCCCTCCGAGAGAAAAACAAACATATGAAGATAACTGCTTGTTCCATTTCTTGAAATGTCTATACAATATCTCCATTGCTGCATGTTAACCTTTTCAGTGACTAACTCAGGGTTTCTTAACCTCGGCACTATTGACATTTTGGGCTGGATAATTCTGTCATGGAAGCTATTCTGTACATTGCAGCCGCATCACCAACTCTTCCCCCACCCCCTCCCCCCTGCCCCACTGTGACAACCCAAATGTCTCCAGACACTGCCAAGTGTCCCCTGGTGGGGGATAAAATTGCCCAGCTTGAGAATCACTGCTTTAACCCAATATTAAAAGGAGAAGAGTCATTCTCCTGCATTTTATTCAAAGCTATGGAAACAGGCGTCAAGAAAGAACGTATGTTCCACATTTCCCTTTAGCTCATTGTTGAGGACTTCAGCAGTGACAACTCTATCTATCTGAAATGATTTGGTTCACAAATCCTCATTATTTTAGGCCAGTTTTCTCCTTGGAACAACTTTATCTTAGAAGATGCAAATTCACAAACTCTGAGCATCTTTTTTACACTTACTGTGATCTTCTACAATGATTCAGCACTGAATTTCATTACAAGATTGATTGATTGATTGATTGATTGATTGTGGTACGCGGGCCTCTCACTGCTGCGGCCTCTCCCGTTGCGGAGCACAGGCTCTGGACGCGCAGGCTCAGCGGCCATGGCTCACGGGCCCAGCCGCTCCGCGGCATGTGGGATCCTCCCGGACCGGGGCACGAACCCGCGTCCCCTGCATCGGCAGGCGGACTCTCAACCACTGCGCCACCAGGGAAGCTCAAGACATTTTTATTTAATAAATTTTATATAATATACAGACTGGCTAAAGGAACACTGTACAGATACTTAATATAGTGTTAGCACTAACAGAAGAATTTTTATCTACTTCATTACAATATTTTAAAAAATTATCTAAGTAAAACCTACAGTAAAATAAAATGTAATAATAACCTTTATTACATCCTACCTCAAGATTCTGTCTCTGGAAAGAAAGTCTTCATTGCATCTGGAATTTACTTCTTGGTATTGAAAGAATATGCTAATAATTCTATTTCTTGATTCATGTTGGATTGTATCTATCTTCTTCCTGTTACCGCATGAGGATTTAGCATTATTTCAACATCCCCTCACGTCTGTCCTCCATATTCTCAAGATAAACATACTACAATTTTTTCTTAAATCGTCAGTGTTTAATCATGAGCCAATAGTGTACCCTGACATCCTCGTTGACATCCTCACGCTACTGTCCCCTCCCTTATTGTCCATGTGGGTCTATACTTTAAACACTCCGCTTCTTTTTTTTTCATTTAATGGCATTTTGAGAGGGAGAGGAGATAAAAGCATATAGCCATCACACATTTAACAGGAAACTACAATTATTTTTGAAAACTTATAAAAACTACATAAAAAGTCTCAAAATTTTACTGTTAAAAGGTAGAATCTCTACTTTACCCTCACCTCTTGCATTTAGCACAAATAAAAGCTAGGCACTTTTTTTGTTGTTGTTTAAGAAAAAAGTGATGTTAAATAGACTTACTCTGATCATTTTGCAATATATATATAAATATTGAACCATTATGTTGTACACCTGAAACTAATGTTATATGTCAATTACATCTCGATAAAAACATAAATAAAAGAAAAGGCAGGTTACCAGAAAGACTTCAATTCTTCCCCTTCTGTACACTTGGGACACAGTTACCATTCCTATTTCATGATAAATCTGTTCTTTTCTCTTCTGACCTTGCCGAATTTTCCTTTATCTACCTGGGACACTGAAACCTGGGAAACATCTGGCAGCCGTGCACCATGAAACTACACGTTCTTGTTCCATGAGAAACAGTACTGTAATAAATGTTTCCTGTATCAAAAAAAAAAAGTATAAAATCTGATTTTTAGTTTTTCATAAAAAATAATTTTTGCACCATCAATCAGTAACAACCAAGAAATCAGGACCACCCAGATAACAAAAGCAGAGGACTAAAAAAAGAGACCCTATTAACATGACAGATGAAGAAGATACCAGGTGAGAAGAATCAGCTATATAACAAAGCCCACAATTTGGAAACTGTGGGAATCAAAGTCAAACAGTTAATTACCAACAAAGACAATAACAGGGCTTCTTTTGTCTTTCACGGTGAATGCCCAATAAGCTCTTAATACTAAGACTGGGAAATAAACAATCTATAATCTACTGAAAAAGACCATCTGCTTCTATAAATTTTGTTCTTATACACTTGCCAAAAGAAGAGAACATATTAACAAAATAATGGGCCCTGCACTGTTAATTGCTAGGTTGTTTGCAGTTGTGCTGTTGCTATTAGAATTTAATAAGCCATTCCTTCTCCTAAATTAATAAGCAGCCAAGATTATGTAATAGCTGCTTTCAGCTGCTAATTATTTTTCCCATAATTCCCTTCCCTCCCTCCCCCCAACCTCCACCTTTTCTTGGCTAGGAATACCAGAGACTGCCAATATGTCATCAGCAAGTCTCCCGTCCTCGTTTTCAGAACCACAGACCAACATCAGGAGCATAACCAATAAGCTTAAACTTGGAGGTAGTTATCTCAGGAACCTTGAGGACATGAGTTTTGTACAGAAAAAGAGAAAAGCAGCATTTGGATTCAGAGGGCGAGTTTTCATTACATAGTATTAGATCAATCTTTGACTGGCTAATGTCATCTGTTTTGTGTAGTAAGGGAGAAATGGGGCATTAACATGTGCCTCTGGGGCAGGATTGGTCCCGTTGCTGAAATTTGGGCAGGGGGCCTAAAGACCTACAGAAAGCCAGCTCTGTGCTTTACGTTGACCACTTCTTTAATACTACAGTATACGTTTAGCATACACGTTGGTAGGAAATTTTACAAGCAGCATAGCAGCGTTTAAAAGGGAAGGTATTCCAGAAAAAGAAAAAAAAAAGGAAGGTACTGTATATTTTTATTTTGCCAAAGAAGCGCATTAAAAAATGTTCCCAAATTCCTATTATATACTATCTTAGTTTTATAGACATTTTAACACACACAAAAAGAACACAATCCTTAATAAAGGATTCCTTTAGATTGATTAAATTTAGCTTCCTGAAAAACTTAGCATCTCTTTTTCCCTTTGGGCCGTTAAAAAATTTGGGCGACTATGTTTGGGAACCTCTGCAAAAAGGGCATACCTTAACAAAAGCAATTTTCTAGCTTCCTTTGTAAGAACCGAGGTGACTGGGGTAATGAATAGCATTCGACATGAGAAACCCGTGGCTGTTCAAGCAAGGTCACTTAATCCCGTGGGGCTCCCCTTTCCTCATCTGTAAAAGATGAGTCGGACTGGATGATTCATCCATTCTTTCATTCAAAAAAATATGTACATCCATTATGTGCCAGACACAATGCTCAGCACTATGGTTCTTAACAAATCTACAATTTTATAATCCTTATCAGTCAGCTCACATTTATTAGTGGTGTTATATACTAGGCAGTGAACTAGGTTGGGATGCAAAATGAAGAAAATTCAAGATGTGCTAACGAGCATAGGGATGAAAGAGGGATTCCTTCTTACAGGGTTTGAGGGTGAGGCTTCATAGGAGCTGTGACATTTGAAAGTAAGGGCATGCCAGGCAGAGCAAGTCGTCTGACAAGACTAAACTGGAACCCAAGCGGATGTGGGGGAGGAGACGGGAGACTCCGTGTGAAAGAAGCGGGATCTTGAAATGAGGTGCTGTCTAGGCTTTTCAGCTGAGAACGGACGGTAACTCCTCAGGTCCACGGCACTGAGGATGGACGAGGCAAGCCCCGGGAAGAGACACTTGCACAGCTTGGGGCGAAAAGGTGTCTAGGGCTGTAGCAGTGCGATGGGAAGAAGGGGTCGGATTCCGGACGGTTTTGAGGCAAAGTAATTGTAAAGAGCACTCTAAACGCGTGCACGAGCTCCAAGAAAGAGCTGACTTGTTTTCCTCAGAGTTGCAGCACTCCCTCTCTCCCCTCACCAACATCACCAGCCATTACACCGCCCCGTCCCACCCTCTTGGGGCACGGAAAGTTATCCGAGCTCGAATGTGGTTCTTGGCAGTCCAGATCTTCCCTGCCCGCATAGCAGGGTCAACAAAGGGCACCGCGAAACACTACCTTCTCACCACAAAATAGCCGAGACAGCTGCGCGCGCGTCCCGGTGGCACACTCAGGAGTGCGCAGGCGCGCCGGCCCCGGCAGCTGCCGCTTCCGGGTCACGTGGCCTGGCTTCCGGTTCGGACCACCCCTCTTGGTGAAGACGCGGCCAATCGGCTTCCTCGGACTGGGCGGTCACCTGAGCTGTCTCCGGTGCCGTGGGCAACAGCCGAGCTGCGTCCCGCGCACCGCCCAGCCCGCCCCTCTGCTCGCCGCAGCCCTGGCTCCTCCCGCGTCCGGCCCCCGGGGCGGGGTCTGTCGGCTCGCCCTCCCCTCGCCGCCTAAGCCTTCACTCCGCGAACCGGGTCCTCTCCCCACAGCAACACGGCTTCTCTTCCTCAGCTCAGCGACAGGGGCTTCCCCTCAGCCGCCGCAGCCGCCGGCCGAGCCCCGCCGCGCCTGCGGCCCGCGGCCGCTGTAAGTCCCGGGAGGCGAGCGGGGGCGCCGGGGACGGGGAGCGGGGAGGGAGGGTCGGGCGAGCCCCCCGCTGCCCCACGAGCGCCCCGACGACCCCACCCTGCGTCCGCCCGCCCGGCCCGCCACTGGGGCACTGCGCCTCGAAACTCACTTCTCTTCGCGTCCGCGCCCCTCTCCACTCGGCGCCGCGCCCCAGGATGCGGGGGCCAGTCTCGGACGTTGCGGCGGCCCCGCGGCACCTGTGGTTCGGGAATCGCCTCAAGTTTTGCGGGGCATTTGCGGGCGGGGTCGGCGGCCGGGGGCGGCGGCGACCGAGGACCCTTGGCGCCCCCTGCGCGGCGGCGGTTGCCATTGTCTGCCCCGCTCCTTGCCTGTCACCTCGCCCGGGCTCGATCGGTCAGTGATGGTGTGCGGCCCCCCGTGGGGCGGCGGGCAGGCATCGGAGACGGCCGGACCGAGGAACGCTGGCCCCGAGCCCGTTCCGCGGCCGAGCCCATTGTTTTTAATACCAATCTCCAGGAATTGAGGTGCTCTGTGATTTGTGGCAAAATCAGAGCGTTGGTTTTTAACTAGAGGAAAGGAATACTTGTACCTTGCGACCGGGTATCGTCCCATGTTAACATAATTTATTTTCAAGAGAGTGAATTATTTATTCGTCATATAAAGTGGTGGTGGTGGGGGAGATGGTGGATCCTGCTATAGACTCCCTTGAGTCCTTGAGTTCCGAAAGCAAACCCCCAGCCCTCCTGGTCATCGAGATCCTGGAATACGGGTCTGTTCTTTTCCAAGTTCTGCTAACGGGTTTGCATGAAACGTTGTCCAGTTGATGCTTTACTTGCTGTCCACTTCTAATGCCGGTATCTTAACAGGACTTCTATGTGAGGCACTTTGACATCAATAAACGAATATTGTTCGTTTATTTCGTGCCAGGCATCCTTTTTAAGTGAGGTGTTTTCAGCCAGTTTTAACTTTAATAAAGTTAAATTGTCGCATCGTAAATTTCTAAATATCTTTATGCCTGTTTGGATTATTACAAAAAGAGGCAATGATTTCTTAGCGAAATTTAGGGCCCATTTTATTCAAATTGATTGTATAAATTCCCCCACCCCATGTTCAAATTCGGCATGGTGTGGTGAATATTAAGAGTCAGGCTGAATCTTACTTGCAGTAACTAGTACTGGAACATAGAATAGTTAAAAGAAAAAATATATATATATCTGAATTCTACCTTTAAATTACCTTTGTAGAAACAGTGCTTATCTGTTTGCCGTTGAGAAGACCAGTTGAAGTATTGTACAAGAAGATTTCCTTAAAAACTAAACATGTAGACTAATCATCATTTGCAGATTCCAAATAAATATGTACAAAATAGTTTGTGTAAAATACACTAGAATTCAGCATCCACTCCATCTGTAGATGCTATGTTTTTTATCGTTTTAAATGAAGTATTTCGTGTAATGTGTGAATGTGTGTAGCTCTTATTTTGGCTTTTTAAAGGTTTTATTCTCTTAGGTAAAATTCTATTAACTCACTTTATTGTGTGTATATTTATGGTGGAATTTTAAAAATGAGATGAGAAGGGATACTTAAATCAGCCTTTTATTAAGAAAAATGCATTTATGGGATTTTTTTTGGTTTATATTTTTGATTTTTTGTTTTGCTTAAAATATGTAAGCATAAACTGAAGAGAGCATTCTAAGTTATAGCAGTCTGTCTACAAGTAATTCGGTCTGGAACTAGGACAGCTCGTTCTGTTTAGGGTGAAAAATAGTAGATCTGTTTCTTTCAAATGCATCTAAACCAGTTGATGTCAACAATTCTCTTTTGATGCATATACATACATTGCTATAGCACAGGTACACAATAGTTTCTTAAATTGCAAGAATTATCTTTTTCATCAGAATTTTCACTTCACCTGTTTTTGTCCTCCCGTTCCCCCCCCTCCCCCCGCCAAACTTACATGGAACAGGGTGGGGTGGGAGGATTTGCATCTGGTGGGAAGATCTTTCTATAAGAATTTCCTGCTATTTTAACTGGCATAGAAATATTGATGGCTACTCATCATTTGTTAGCTAAACGCCCTGTCCCCCAAAGCTTCTCTGTGCAGCGTGTCATCTTAACCTTAACTTTATTGAATCAAAGTATTGCCTGTAATCTTGGCTCTGTTTATCTTAACAGATGCAGTTTATGTTGCTTTTTAGTCGTCAGGGAAAGCTTCGACTGCAGAAATGGTACGTCCCATTATCAGACAAAGAGAAGAAAAAGATCACAAGAGAACTTGTTCAAACCGTTTTAGCACGGAAACCTAAAATGTGCAGCTTTCTTGAGTGGCGAGATCTGAAGATTGTTTACAAAAGGTATATTTTTATTTATCAGGAAAGTGAAATAGAATCAAATGTTAGATCATCTATAATGTGGAAATTGCAGACTTTTGAGGGATGACATTTATAAATAATGATTAATAAAGATATAGATGAAATAGTCTTAAGGTAAAGCTTTGTATTTTTAAGATAACTGCTGTTTTGATTGATTACCCAGGCTAAAATGTTAAAATCATGGAAATCTTTTTACACGAAATTATGTGACTGAAGGCATAAATGATACTTCATGCTTAATCATCTTTTTAGGAAATTTGAAAGAATTCATTTCTTTGCAGGGGAAAATAAGATCAGTATTTTAAATTGTGTGAGTAATTCTCTGAATTTAGATAAGCATTTACCTTCCACCACCACCTTCTCCCCATAGATCTGTAAAGTAATGACTGATATTTGACATGCCTTTTAATCTGACTTTTAGGATCTCTTACTCACTTATAAACACCTTGGATACATAGACCATTTTAGGCATAGATGTAAAAACTGGATATATACAGGATTTGTTCGTTAGGGCTTATTAATTTGAAGTACACTTGTTGCTGTGGTGGAGGTGTGATTATATCTGGTAGATAATTTTGCCAAGAACAGACTTTTAAAATTTTGATGTTGCAAAATGACTCATAGGTTGGCTTTGAACACTAAGCTTTTTAAAAAATGCTATACATCTTTATTAATATCTGAAACTTTTTAATACCTTAAAATAAACTTCTCAAGGTTGTTCTCATAAGGTTAAAAGAAATATAATTACTTTGTTTCTTCCCCATTTCTGTTCCCTTACAAATAATTTACTGAATTTAAGATAAGAACATTCATGCATATAAAAATTCTTTCCTGTGGGGGATGTGCAGGGAACTGACTGTATGGGCTGCGAGGAGGGTCAAAGAGAAGCCTGGCTTTACTCTCAGTTTTCCTTTATTCCACTACAATATGAGTGGGGTTTGTGGGGGAGATGGTAGAGAAAGTTATGAAGGTTATAGGACATCTAGAACTTTAAAAATACCATAGACTCCTCTTTAGAATAGAATGAATATTAGTCATCTTTGGGTGATTTTGTATCCAGTGTTTGGTTTAGTATTTGTTGAGAAAAATCATAGCATTTTAGAGCTGGGAGATGTTTTAGAGTAATCTAGTCAAGTGATTTTTTTTTTTTTTTTTTAAAAAGCTTTTTGCCCCAAGGATAGAACCTTAAATGAAACAAGTGGAAGTGGAGGTGCTCTGTGAAATCAGGACTGTATCTCAACTCATTTGGCTTCCACCCTCTCTGTAGATGGTTCCTGGGTTTGAAAACCACTACTGTTGATCAAACTTCAGCTTTATAAAAAATGAGAATTTGGGAGAAGTGACTTGTGCAAGGTCAGTTGCTAGTGACTGCCATCCATAGTGGCCAGATCAAATCTTAAGCCTGGAGGCAAGGGTTTTAAACTGGGATGAATAGAAAATTTGCATTTCTTTAAAGATCCGGTAGTTGGAGAATGGGTGGGGGGAGGGCTCAGACTGGTGCCTGAGGGATCTGTTAGGAGACTGCCTCATCCTGCAGTCCTGAAGGAAGACCTCTGCTGTGGGCTCAGCAGGTGGAAGAGCTGTTCCTGAGGTAAGTTTGGTAAGACTTGGTCACCGCTAGAAGCAGGGAGGGCAGTGAAAGAAGGGGAGGAGTGGGGTTATTCCACATTTCTGGTTCAGTTGATGGGGTAAATGGTGAAGTAGAAGGTTGACTTTGAGGGGCCTGTGTGACTTCCATTTGGAGATGCCTAGTTTTCTCAGGGTGGGCATAGGCATGGAAGTCTGGGGGAAAATTAGGCATAAAGCGTTAGCTCACCGGCATTCAAGCAGCAGGCAAAGGATAAGTATAAGGTCGGCCACATTGGGGAAGGGGAGAGAGTTTCAAAAATAAGGCCACCAGTGCCAAAGGTCGCATAAAGGTCAACTAAAGTGAAGAATATTAGATTTTACAGTGAGCATTTCACAAAATGCCCTTCATCAGAACATTTTCAGTGGAATAGTAGAGACAGAACTCTCTAAGAAATTGGGCAAAGTGTGAAGAGGTGGAGACAATAAAACAGCAGGTGTAGACTATTTGGGGGAGCTTTGCTATGAAGGACAGACGAGGTGATAACCACCTGTAGACAGGAGTGGAGGGGACAGGGTTAAAAAATGGCATAAGAGACTTAAGCTTATTTCTAGATAGGGGAAGGAGTCCCCCGTGTGGAGGAGGAAAAGACAAGCAAGGGAATCAGTCCCAGGAATCAAGATTCCTGTAGCTGAAGGAGATGGCCTATCAAAAGAAAAGAAGGCACTACTGGTGCTCTGTGCACAGCATTCAGCCCATCCATGTTGGGCCACCGCTTTTTCTGTTAAAAGCTGTAAAGGGTAATCTCACCTGACTCTGATATTTACATCAAGCACCTATAAATAAAGGTGCACTAAAAAAAGCCCCAGCTTTGCTGAGATGAAAGTCACATGCAAAAGTTAGAATTTATAATCAGTTTTCCTCTGCATTTCCCCATTTCATACTGAAAACTCATCTAGAGTACTTAAGGACATATTTTTTTGTAGCTATGAACAGGTGATTTTTTTCCCCTAGACCAGCTGGAACAGGAGACCTTTTAAGCAAACGAATTACCGCTTAGCTGCTGAGAAATTCTGAACTAGCACTTTCGCTGTTCATATCACCAGGTGATCTTTATGTCTGCCTTCCTCAAGTTGCCTCATCCACATTCTTCATCCCTGAGCCTTTCCTTACAGTTGCCCCTCTTCGGGAGGGAGAGGTGAGAGGGGAGTAAGGTTAATATAGCTGAGAAATTAGACTGAAAATCTGGGGACTTGAGTTCTTTTCCTTTGGCCATTAGCTAGTTTTGTGACTTTGACTGTGACATTAAAAAGTCATTTTGCCTTTGTTTCCTCATCTCTAAAATAGACGCTCTTGAAGATCCCGTGAACACAGGAGACACTGTGCGTTTTTGATTCCTATTTTGTGCAGCATGTTATGGATTAAAGTCTTAAAATTAATTAAAAAATACACACCTACCAATTATGAGCTTCAGAATTTGTTGAAGAGTACTGTATTGATTTTCTTTACTAACAAAAGAATTTTTAATGACATACCAGTAGAATATTGAGAACAGTTTGGTTACAGTCACCCACAGTCAGCTGATATTTAGCTGACTGGGGAGAAGTCATGTGTTGTGAATATAAGAATAGGCACCTTCAGTTGTTCTCTGAGTGCCAGTAATTAGAGTAAGCCTTAATCTACTCTGCTAAAAATAACCAAACATACCTTTCTTCTTACTAATCTATTATTAATTTTACTTCAGATTTAGACTTACAAATATATATTAAGAGAACAAAATGAGCTCATTATTGAATTTTTAAAAACCACTTGCTTCTGAAAATAGGGAGTATACCTGAGGTTCTTCTGGTGATCTTTTACTAAATCAGGATAACAATTTTTATTTTTCTCCCTCTTCAAAGCACGTAAAATAATTGCTTTGAATATGTTTTAATTTTTGCCAGTTGCAGAATTACTTTATTTAGCACAGTTCTGGGCCATAGTTTTTAATATAAAACTCAGGCTCTGGAGTCAAATCACTGTTCTGGGAAGATTACTCAATTAAGCCTGAGTCTCCTGTAAATGCAAATAATAACGGTATCACTCTGGAAGGGTTTTTTTGAGGATTAAAATGGTAAATTATGCCAAGGCCTTAGGTAACATTTAGTGCCTTACTCAGAGTGAGGACTCAGTAAATGTTACCAGTTATTATGCTTCTGTTTCTCTCTTCCTTAAGCCTTCTGGAAAGAGGTGCCTTCTTATAATCCTGATAACTGGATGCTCACCTACAGTGAAGAATTCATTTAATTTGATATTAAAGTAATATTTCTGAATGGCTCGTATAATCTAGGACCTTTGACTAGTGTTTAAATGCTGTTTACTTGTAAGTAAAAAGCAGTACTATGGATAAGGAGCGAGGATGGTGTAAGTATTAGATTGCTTAACAGTAGCATTGAAGAAATCTTGAAATTTAAAAAACAAATTAAATTTACCTGACCTTGCCTATTAGTAAATTCTTTCTAATGGAATTATTTAGCACTCTGTTCATAGCAGCTAGTTATGTCTGGTTTTTATCTACCTTTTTTTTTTTTTTTTTTTTTGCGGTACGCGGGCCTCTCACTGTTGTGGCCTCTCCCGTTGTGGGGCACAGGCTCCGGATGCGCAGGCTCAGCGGCCATGGCTCACGGGCCCAGCCGCTCCGCGGCATGTGGGATCTTCCTGGACCGGGGCATGAACCCGTGTCGCCTGCGTTGGCAGGCGGACTCTCAACCACTGCGCCACCAGGGAAGCCCCTATCTACCATTTTTAATGTCAGCCCCTTTAATCTTTAGTTTTCTTAATTCAGAGAATCTTATGTGTCATTTGTATCAGTTTTCCCAAATTTAAGACTATTTGAGGAGCATGGGTTAGGGAGGATGGAAGGTTGGAATATCCCATTGCCTTTTTAAGGAATAAACAAAACATAGGATAGTGCTGGGAAAGAGAGGAAGCGGTTTGTTAGTAAGGTTGGAGGTGGTGCCTGTTATGTCCTTCATGATAATAAATGAACGTGTTTGAATGCCTTCTCTCTAAGACTGCAGGGGGCCTACCATTTAAAATAACTTAGTGAGGGACTTCCCTGGTGGCACAGTGATTAAGAATCCGCCTGCCAATGCAGGAGACACGGGTTCGAGCCCTGGTCCGGGAAGATCCCATATGCCGCGGAGCAATTAAGCCTGTGTGCCACAACTACAGAGCCTGTGATCTAGAGCCCGCGAGCCCCAACTACTGAGCCCGCGTGCTGCAACTACTGAAGCCCGCACGCCTAGAGCCCGTGCCCCGCAACAAGAGAAGCCACTGCAATGAGAAGCCCATGCACCGCAACGAAGAGTAGCCACCCCCCCGCCCCCGCTCACCCCAACTAGAGAAAGCCCACGCACAGCAACGAAGACCCAACACAGCCAAAAAATAAATAAATAAATATATTTATTTTAAAAAATAAATAACTTAGTGAATGTAGGAATCAGGTAGAATGATCCTGGCAAAAGTGTATGTGTATGACAAGGGAGTCAGTGTGGTAGAGTGGAAAAGACCTGGAGTTAAGGTCTGAAGATCAGATTTCTTGTCATAGTACAACCACTTGGCAGGCCCTTGTACTCTTGGGCCTCTTTTTTTTCCTTCCGTAATCAAGGAGGATGCTGCTTACTGTTGGAAAAATCAAATAAGAGGAAATGTTTTTAATAATATTGAAATTAATAGAGTGTTATGAAAATACTCATACTGAAGTTATTCTCATACTGAAGAGCAGGAGTTCCTTGAATTTCAAAACTGAGATTGTGTGTGTATGTGTGTGTGTGTGTGTGTGTGTGT
>NC_041234.1:149695-162451 GCF_002837175.3 Physeter macrocephalus | reverse complement strand
CTACTGAGCCCGCGTGCTGCAACTACTGAAGCCCGCACGCCTAGAGCCCGTGCTCCGCAACAAGAGAAGCCACTGCAATGAGAAGCCCATGCACCGCAACGAAGAGTAGCCACCCCCCCGCCCCCGCTCACCCCAACTAGAGAAAGCCCACGCACAGCAACGAAGACCCAACACAGCCAAAAAATAAATAAATAAATATATTTATTTTAAAAAATAAATAACTTAGTGAATGTAGGAATCAGGTAGAATGATCCTGGCAAAAGTGTATGTGTATGACAAGGGAGTCAGTGTGGTAGAGTGGAAAAGACCTGGAGTTAAGGTCTGAAGATCAGATTTCTTGTCATAGTACAACCACTTGGCAGGCCCTTGTACTCTTGGGCCTCTTTTTTTTCCTTCCGTAATCAAGGAGGATGCTGCTTACTGTTGGAAAAATCAAATAAGAGGAAATGTTTTTAATAATATTGAAATTAATAGAGTGTTATGAAAATACTCATACTGAAGTTATTCTCATACTGAAGAGCAGGAGTTCCTTGAATTTCAAAACTGAGATTGTGTGTGTATGTGTGTGTGTGTGTGTGTGTGTGTGTATTTACATTAATGCTATGAGCAGTAATTGCCCGTTGTGTTTTTTAAAAATCACTTAAATGCTCCTCTGTGAAAATTACAATGGCAACTGAGACTTGTTTAGGATGTCTTAGGTTTTCATTTTGTTTCTTTTCAAAAGCCTTAAATATATTTAAACCGTTTGAAAATACTCTTTTAACCCTCCTCAAAGGACTTGGTTAGGTCATCCTCCGTTATGTATGCCTCAAGGTTCTGTTAATAAGTTTTGGTTTCCTTGGATCAAGTATAACCTAGTCCCATGTGCTAGAATCCTAGTTTGGAGAATATGAGTTTTCCAACCTTATTATACCTTCTTCAAGGGTAAATAACCCGAGCTTTAATTTAACAGGGTAGAACCTGGAAAATTTGAGGACATGTCTCAGTTTCCCGTTCTCTTTCTCTAACTTCTATGATTAATTGGAACTGTTGTTTTTTTCTTGAGGTTTATTCCATAATCCTATAAACCTTCTTTAAAAATAATTCTGTGCTGTTAGAAGTCAAGATAGTAGTTACCTTTGGTGGTGGGAGGCTGTGACCAGGAGAGGAGAGGGGCTTCAGGGGTTCAGTAATAATTCTGTTTCTTGGTGCAGGTGCTGGTACACAAGTATGTTCACTTTGAAACTCATCAGGCTGTATGTTTATGACTTGTGTTCTTCTCTTTTTGTATATTACACTTCAGTAAAATGTTCCAGAACGTTGACTTAACGTTGACAGCATCTTCAATAAGTCCTTCAGTTGGAGAGTTTATTTTCTTCCCTGTTTACTTGTGGTTTGAAATAGTCACACAGTGCACTTTGTTTTAAGTAAACTTGAGAACAACCTGGGTCAGCTGTGTTTTAGAATATTCTAGAAAGGAGCCTGAATGGAAGAAGAGCAAAATAAGTAACTCTTTCTAGATGGTGTGATTTTTTTTTTTTCTTTTTTGCTTGCCTGTACTTTTCAAAATTTCTTTTTTGTACATTTATTACTTTTATAGTGTAGGAGAAAAATAATCTACTGTTGTAAAGAGGAAATAAATTGTATAAGCATGACATCTTTCACAATAGGATATGAAAGTGTATTTTAGAAAACATGATTATAGGGTAAATTGTTTTCTACATCTGTTTTTTGTTACAGATATGCCAGTCTGTATTTTTGCTGTGCTATTGAGGATCAGGACAATGAACTAATTACCCTGGAAATAATTCATCGTTATGTGGAATTACTTGACAAGTATTTTGGCAGTGTGAGTAGTATTTTGTTTTAGGAAATTGAATGCTATAGTGCTTTTTTTTTTAACCTTTTCTGTAACAAGTTTATTGTTTGATTATCTTGGGGATTCTGACTATTTGACAGTAACTGTGGGAGAGGGAAGGAATGACTATTTCTTGTCAGTGTGCCTAGTGAGTTAACTGCCAGAATTGCTTGACCCCACAGACCTACTCATTTAATTATGCTGGTGAGAACGAGGTTTAAAATAGTGAAATAGAAAGGGGGGGTCCAACTGCAAGGATTAATATACTGCAAGTGCTTAGTATAGAATTTAGATTTGGTTAGCAGTTACAATCATATTACCCAGAAATATGTATTTTAAAAGATCAGTCTTTATGAGTAGAAAATTATTAAGTTGCCCATGTTAGGAGCTTGCAGAATCTGGTCTTTCTTAGCTTGTAGGCATTAAGATTGATTCCCTCTGGTCAGATTTTACTGACTATCTGATAGTAGGTAAGTATCTTTTACTTTCTTCGGTTTTATTTATTTATTTATTTATTTTTGCTTTTCAGGTGTGTGAACTTGATATCATCTTTAATTTTGAGAAGGCTTATTTTATTTTGGATGAGTTTCTTTTGGGAGGAGAAGTTCAGGAAACATCCAAGAAAAATGTCCTTAAAGCAATTGAGCAGGCTGATCTACTACAGGAGGTAAGCTGCTCAGAGTTCTCTTGACTAGACACTAGCATGTTTTGATCTTGCTAGGGAAGTCTTAGTCATCTTCCCTCATTCTTACAGTTTCAGAAATTACTCTGAAGCATGCTTGGCATGTAGTGTCTATGTGCAGTTTATTGATTGGAATATGTGTCAGCCACATCAACTCAGTTATCTGTGGTTGGATTGTTTACTTTGGAGATGATCCGGAGATGGCCCATTTTGGGACCCCAAAACACCAGAGTCCAAACATTTAGCGGACAGACTACTTTAAGATGGAAAAAGTAACAATAATTTGAGAACTCTCTGTCCATTGTTCTGAATTACTTAAGGTAACCCCTTTTCTCACTAGTGTGTACAATGAGGAGTTGACTGTGAGATTATGGCATTTTCATTCCAAGTTGGTTCATATTTTCACCTCATGTCCATTAAGTGCAAATGTAGCCAAGCAAATGATAGTGTTGTAATTATACTTTTTGTAGAATCCTCTAGTTTTGTGTTAGCAAAACTAACTAAAAAGTATTTCTACTTCTCTATGCTTTTCTTAAATAACAAACCATGTTCTGTTAAACAGCTACATTCTTGTCTTGCCTTGATATCACAGGAACCATTGATAAAACCCCTTTCCCTTTCTAACTTCCACAGTTGTCTTGGGTTAATTGTATATTTGATACTTCTGTACCTTCAATTTCTGAAGTTAAAAATTTCATAGATAAGGCTACCTTTTCCTAAAAACTTAATGATACATTAATTCAGGTACCTAGTTGAATTATGCTTTAGTCATAATTGTGGTTTTATTCAAATAGAAAGTTTATAGCACGAGGAGAAGGAGCTAGTCACTATAAAAAAATAAATTTTTTCATTATGGTAATTGTCTTTTTTATTATTAAAGGAGGCTTTAAATCAGAGTAAATCTTTTTCTTCATTATAACTTCTTAAGTGTTAGCCTCAGTCAGGAGAGTGGGGAGCTAGCTCTCGGTAATCCCTCTGCATCAGTCACTGACTAGGTCAGTTGTGGGGATTGTTTGAAGTTGGGATGACATCATCTGGAACATACATAAATTAAATATGAGACAATGCTTTGTACATTTAATTATCTTGAGTTACCAAAACAGGGGTTAAGGTGCCTGCAAAAGTGAAGTATTTTGTTGACAGCCCTAATGGCATCTGCTGTTCAGTAGTGAAATGAGCACAGCCCTTTTTCCATGTGTGTATGGTTTGCCACAGTTGTTTATTAATTGATTGCATACATGTCATTCGAATATATTTTTTTAATGTCAGATGTGCCGACTACAAGCTCATATTCTACTCTTGTAAAATTGCTTTAAAGTTAGCACCTCCTTATTTTGCTGTTCACTAACCAGACTTTTCTTAAAATTAGGTCAAGACCAGGGTCAGAAATTGGGAATTTTTCTTTTTATTTTTTTGGCCGCGCCATGCAGCATGTGGGATGTTAGTTCCCCGACCAGGGATCAAACCCATGTCCCCTGCATTGAAAGTGCAGAGTCTTAACCCCTGGATTGCCAGTGCAGTCTGGGAATTTTTCATATTTGTTCCTTCCCTTGATCACTTTTATATTTCATTATTATGGAACTATGTTTGGTTCTATCAGATCCTGGTGTTTCCTCCAAGTTCATCATTTCCTGATTAATTACATTTGCCTTGAAACATTTCTAAAGTTGTTGAAGTTCAGCTTTTAATTTTAATATTTTTTTCTGGAGAGTAATGTTTAGGGCATTGACGTCTCTTGTGTCTGGATTGTTTTCTAAACTCTACTGGGAAATCGCTATACACTTTACAATATGACAAATATGCTAAATTTACTTTATAGCATGTACTGAGTAATATACTAGAGGATCCAGAAGTTATTACAGGTACATGTTTGTTTATAAATGTGTACATGTGTGTGTATCTCCCCTATAAAAGTATTTTAATAAGAAGTAATGTCTCTTTTTTTGAAGTAGTATTTTTTAATATCTCTAATTGGGAAAAGTAGGAATAGAGAGAAGCATAGGATGTCCTTAGTTCCATGTAAAATTCTCCTTACCCCATCTCACCCGAGTTTAAAAAAAAACACCTGACTACTGTTAATTATAGCTCCTTGTCTTTAGAAGAGAGCTTTGGCCCTATTTCTCATCTGTGACTACATTGTTTTGTACATAAACCAAATTGATACTATATTAAGACATTTTCTATTCAATGGTCCAAGTGAACCATCTTTCTTAATTTAGCCATTCAGGTCTTGAGGAGGCAGAACGTGGCTGGTCCATTCTGAATTTAGAGTGAGGTTAAGGCCTTTATGAAACCAAGCTAAAGTCTGTATGGGGCAGTTAAGCTTCATTCAGGTTATTCTGTTCAGGTTAACTTGTTTATTCAGGTTATTCACCAACGTACTGTCATAAGAAATCCAGGACGATAAGATGTTTGTTTCCTACAATAGAGTCATTTATATGTTGATACATGATACAAGTTTACATCTCTGGGAGAGTATTTGAATATTATGTTCATAAAATAGGTGATAGAATTAGATGAGAAAAAGCATTACACAAACTGCCAGAAAAGATTTGTCTGGGCACCATGATAACAAAAAAGAACTATGATAATAGCTAATGCTTATCGAGCACTTAGATGTGAGGCATCCTATGCTAATCATCAGGATTTCCTGAGAAGGGGTCACGAGAGCCTTTTTAACCAAAGAAGAAACAGAGGCTCTCGAGGCTCAGTGAAGTTCCAATGACTGGTCCTAGGTAGCAGTTGGCAAAACCAGGATTGTAAACCCAGATCTGCTAGACTCCAGAGCTGTATGAAATCTTAACCACTGTGCTCTGTCCGCCCCAGCCCCCATTTGTGTATTTTCTTGGTATGTTTTAAACATTCTGTTTTAGACACCAACTTCTGTATGTCTCAGTAATATAGTAAAGAAATTCATAATTCTCCTGGAGGTTTCTCTATGTTGAACAAAGTAGGTTTCCTAAGACTGATGCTATCCTGTACTTTTTAGACTGGAAATTTTCATTGTCCAAGTTATCAATAGTTGGAAATTATTAATTGGATATATAGATATAAATAGTAGTTTTCAAATCATTTCTTGTTGGATTTATCAAAATGCCTAGATCTATAGTAGCTTTTTTTGTCTTATAATTTAGGGTATAATATTCACTTAGTCTATGTCATGAAATGATTTTGCTTCCAAAATTGTAAATATAGCTGTAAAGACACTTATCTAAATGCAGTCTTAAATTTGTAGAAGTCCTAATTAATTGATTTTAATCTAGTTTTTCATATATTGTGATTTTTTTTTTTCTTTTTCTATTTGGTGTCGGGTCTTTTACTTGAATTGATTTTTCTAAACACCAAAGACGACTGAATTTATATTGAAAATATCTGTTGGCTTAAAGATATATTCATATCACAAAATAATTTTGGTTTTAATCCTTTTTTAATCTGTGAAATACACATTTCTATCCTTAAGAATGTTTATTTTCTTTAGAAAAATGTCTTTAAAATGTCCCTTTTACTCAATTTGTGTAAATGTCATGTAGTTTGTTTAGGTAGTCCTTCATTTTATAGGCAAACAGGGTTAGAAAGTCAGTGCATAAAGTAGATTTTCTATTAGCATTTTATAGTCAGTAATGAGAACATAACATAAATGTGTATCTGAATAATAATTACTAAAATATCAGATATTATGATTAAATAATAAAGATGTCTTATTTTACTTAATTACTTGGTAAGGAAGGGTTACAGTTTTGATATTTCTAGACCGAACTCTATGTTAATTCCTTTTGGTATTCTGTTGTATGAATACATAATTAGATTTGGGGGTAAAGCCCAGAAAAATTGGTCTGTTATCCAATTTTTAACGTTTGACCATTGGAATTTAAAACATATTTTCTTAACATGCCACTCGTACTTAACTTGATTCTTAAATTATTAAAGTACAACATGCTGAGATTACTAAATTGACATTTTTTTTTGCAATACTTGGAACATTTTCCCCAGCACCAATTAAATACCTATTTTAAGCTAGATTTTTTTGGAGGGAGGGCATGGGGGAGCAGTACAGTTGGGTTTACTTTATAAACATTACATATAATGACAAAGGAAATATAGAGTGCATTTTCTTTGTGAAGTCAGGCACTTACTGGTTTTTCTCTGCTCCTTAATTTTATAGAGCCAGAATGAAGAATGGGGAGGTTTGTCTGAGGATATCTTATGATAAAGAGCAGTCTAAGGCTTTAGTCCCTTTGACCCCCACCTTATTTATTGGTAACTACTAAATTTACCATTTTCGTGGCATGGATAAAATGGGGTGTTATGCCAAAACTGTTGCACGTGAGATGATTTCAAGTCCTTGCTTGATCTGTGAAGATCAAATAGTTAAATACTGGGTGTTGGGCTTTAACCCTCAGCGGTAGATGCATGATGGTGTTGATCAGCGCTTTGAGATGTGTCAACCTTTTTTTTTATACTAACAGCATCATTTTCAAATTCGTGGGGGTTTTCCTTTTGAGCTTTGTTTGCTGTTGGTATTGTTTCTCACTAAAGTAATCTGAGAAATGAAAAATAAGTGAGGTACCAAAAGCAAGCATTACACTCATGAATTTGCTTCTACTTCAAGGTGGTCCACTTTATGAATAGATTTATTGGATTTACAGTTGTTAATTTGCCTCATCTAGAAAGTGGTGCTCTATGGAGAATTAGTGCTGCTAAAATTGATTTGTTTTAGTGCTGGGCCTGCATGATACATCTTAGTACTATACAACATCTTTGTGGAAGTAGTAATTAATAAATCTCTTGGACTGCATAAAAATGGAAAGGTAAGAATCTCAGGAGAAAAAGTGATTTCTTTAAAAATGAATCTTTTGTAACTTAAAAGTATTTTAAGTAAGTAAGTACTTATTGAAGTATTTAATAACATGCCTTTTAATAAGTGGGGTTTTTAAAAATTAAAATCTTGCTAATTAAGAATATTTGGGCTTTGGGCAAGGTAGTCAAACTCAAGAATATCTTACATTGTTTTAAAACAGATGCTTTTAAATGTATACAGTAATATAACAGCAAAAAGCATTTTGATAAAAATCCTCTTAGGATTGGCTTTAATAAGACAAGCTCCTGTAATTCCTTTGTAATTACCACTGTGTATTAAAACCTTTAAGCCTAAACCTTCTTCTTTTCAACTGGGTAAAAGTTAACAAGGCTATATAGTCTTTTACGCCAGCAAATTTTAATTTTTTATGAGTAAACTTGATTGGGGTCTGCTAGAACAAATTCTGGATAAGTGAGGCTTAGTTACATTAATGCTTGAAATAGAAAATACAGAAAGGTAGATACAGAGAAAACAGAAGGCAGAACAAATCTTGCCTTTCACTTTGCATTTAATAAGAAACAATTTGGCCAATGCCCTTGGTCACTGGTATTTAGGTTGTAATCATTTTGCTCTGTGTTTGTTTTTTGAGCTCTTTTTCTTTGTTTGCTTTTCAGAATTTTGAGGATTTCCCCCTTGCTGTTTCATTTTAATTCATTTTGAGTCCACTGTTGCTCCTCTGGTCTGTTTGTAATAATGAAAAGTTGGAATAACTTAAAATATTCAGTAACTGTAAATCTGATTTTCAAAAGTATCTGACAAGAAGCCACAGTAATAAATGCAATTTTATATCACAGTAGTTACATACACATAAACCAAAAACATTTTTGGTTAAATAATATATACTTACTCATATTTCTTATTTTATAGTCTCACGTTTTCTATTCTATTCTGTTTTTCAATGCTGGTCCTGATCCACTAAGTTGATTGCATGAGCCCTAGGATTGGGATCTGCACAGGGACCTGCAAAGAGCATATTCCTAGCTGGTGGTGGTGGTTTTATGTGTTTATTTATTTATTTATTAATTGAAGTAAGTTGACGTGATTTTTTTCTTTAAAAAGTACTTTCTGAAAAATTGCAGGGTTTGAGTTCTTTTTTCCCCTATTGAGACATTCTTTTTTCTTTTATTGTTTCCTCTGCTTTTTTTTTTTTTTAACAAAAATTCCCATTATAGGAAAATTAACAAATACAGGCAAGCGCATGAGAACATAATCTTAACCACCAACCAGAGACAATTTATTCTGGTTCTCAACTAGGGTTGGGGGTGGGGCAGTTGTGCCTCTTCAGGGGACATTGGGCAATGTCTGAACACATTTTTGATTGTCACTGCTAGCCATGAGGTGCTACTGGCACCTAGTAGGTAAAGATCAAGGGGACGCACTGTTAAACAACCAGCAGTGCCCAGAACAGCCCTCTCAGAATAAGAAATTATCCGGCCTCAAGTGTCAACAGTGCCAAGGTCCAGAAACCCTGGTTTAATTTAACATCATGTAATATATAAAAATTTCATTTATAGATTCCATTTACATTTATGGACTGCTACATCTTTTCAATATAATGTATAGTCCAGATTATAAATGACTGGCTGAAAATGAATCAAAAGTAGAAGGGAAAAAAAAAACCTAAAAATTGTGAAAGAAGGAGAAATGTGCTCAAGTAAATGGCTATAAAAATCACTTCTGTGATCCACCAAAATTACTTTTACTTGATAACCAGAGATAACCCGTAGCAAAACTTATGGGATGTCACTATATAATTTAATTTCCTCAACAACAACCAAATCTGTTAACATCTATTAGGGTAATTGAGTTTTTGCCCGAAAACAGAATTGAGCATACCCTGCAGGCAGTTAGAACACTTGAATTTTCTGCTATTTCCCTATCCACCTTAGGGATTTGATAATTCCTTAAGAGAGGAATAGTTTAAATGACCAGAATTTACATATATAGACTTATGTTGTACCTAGAGACATTTTTGTTGTTTTTCTTTTATACCCTATTAGCGTTAAAGAATTTACTTAGTAAAGATATTTAGAGTTTGAATATTTGAAATTCAGTGATTCTGAGAAATCTTTTCTCTTTTGAAAACCCTGATTAAATTTAGGGCATTTCAAGTTAGGGTCCAAGTGGAAGAACAGGGCAAATACAATACAACTACCCTAAAATGTGTTTAAAACTATTTCTTTATAGTTTAAACTTATATTAGCTAAGTTAGTTATTCTGCTTCTTTATTAAAAAAATACAATTAACTGCCAGAGAAAGTAATTTCTCTTTACTATTTTATCACTAACGGGTTTTAGAGGAGGGTTTTAGGAAATGTAGTTAAGTTTTCCTCATTATTATTTTTAAGACAAATGTAATAGAAGTAGACCAACAGCACAACAGAATAAGACAGCAGGAGATATGAATAAGTAATCCACAGATGAAAGAAAAAACACATGGTCCTTTGACTAAGGGAATGTAAATTAAAATATCAATTAGCTTTTTTTTTTAGTTTGCTTCTTATGAACACATAAATTTGTATTCCATTTTGAAGGATTAGTTTAGTGATATCTATTAACAGTTAAATGTGTACACCTTTGCCCCATTAGTTATACTTGAAGGAATTTTATCCAACAGAAATATACAAATGCAGCAAGACACATGCTCAGTATAATATTGAGCCATTGGAACCTAACCAAATGTCCATCAATGGGAAATAGGTTAAGAAAATTACAGTACAACCATACATGAAACTGTTAACCTGGCTTTGAAAGAAATGAGATCAATTTCTATGTAATGATATGGAAAGATATTCATCAAGTAAGAAAGGACATTAACTTAACAGTATTACCTCTGAAGATATTTGAGGCCCCTCCCTCCTGTTTTCTAGAAGTGTAAAACATGTATTTTAAGTAGAATTTTTTTTAATTTATAAATTTTTAAAAAAGACAAAATGCTGCTCTGTGAATGGAAGACTACATTGTGTTGTTCCTTTAGGTGAAACTAGAGTAGAATTTGCTAAAAAGAAAGTTTCAGCAGGTAAAGTGAAGCACTTATGTTCTCTTGGCCGTTTTAGACACTAACCACCTGGAGCAACCATATTGCTCTCGCCACATTGCTAACTTAATGTAAAAAAAATCACTCGATTTTCCTAGTGCCTCACAAGTGCTTTTGTAATAAGACACCATGAGCCCTTTCGTCTAAAAGGTACCTTATAAAGTGCTCTCATTTCTTCTCTTTTTATTCATTGCTAAAAAGAGATCTTAGTGCGTTTGGATACTCTACAGCCCTTTGGTCTTTAGCTCAAGGATTAGAGTTCCAGAGTTGAGAATAAGGACTTTGCCACAGTATTCAGTGAGGGGCAATAAAAAGGACCGTTGTATTCTAGAACATGAAGGACAAAGGATACAGTTCAAGGAATAAGTGAAGCCCCTTCAAGAAAAACTGGAGTAGAGCAGTAACTTCAAATTACACTTCCTTATATATATTTTTTATTAAATGTACATTATTTCTCTTTGACTACATAGTGTACCAGAAAGAAAAATCAGGACACTAGGTTTTCAGTTTTGGATCCAGTACCACTAGTTTATTTAAGCACTTCTCATCTCAACAAGACTTAAACCTTCAGATAATTACTTGCTTACCAGTTTTCATTATAGTTTATCAGATCATTTTACCTTTGAGTCATTGGCCTAGTATAGTGAATATCTGGGAATTTTTAAGGTAATGAGGTTTGTCTTGTCTTAGGGACGTACGTGGTTTTGAGAACAGGTGTAACAATTCCTTTCTGCTGTGTTTGTTGTCCTATACTTCCCACTACATCTGGTCCTTTTTGTAGGGGATTAAGAAAAAGATTATTCTTAGTATGGGAGGAAAGTTGAACATGCATGTATACTGAGGAGAGGAGCTAATGGAGAGAGCGATGAAAAATAGGAATGGAATAATGGGAAAAGTATATGTGGAGGGTGAATGGGAATGGAATCAAAAGTATTGGTCTTGAGCAAGATGAGTCTTCTCCCTCGTCTGTTTTGAGGAGATGAACAGGTTAAAAGTGTAAATTATTTTTTTTTCCTCATGAGTTGGATGAGTTGAGAAACTACATCTAGAGGAGAGCTGCAGGGACTGAGGAGAAAGAAGAGGTAGATAACTTGAGGAAAATGTTGAGGGTTTGGAATAGATTTGCCCAGGATTAAAGGCCCATTTCATATTGAAAATAGTAAATATCTAATCTTTATTTAAAAAAAATTAGTCTCCAAAGAATCTGTACTAAGGGCAACTTGTGGTTTATATTTGTGTAATACAACTTGATTAAATTTTTTTTCTCACTATTTTCATTCTGGTCTTTATTCCCACACAGTCTAAATCACTGACATTTCAGTGTATTAAAACTCAGTTTGCTAGGTAGTAGAAGACAGTAGGTCTAATTCTGCACAGGACTGTAAAGTCTGTGTATTGTAACAGACTTCACTCTCACCCTCCCCAATTCTTAATTAATATAATTATTCCATGACTCATAAAATGTACTGGTGGTAAGAAGGCCCAGAATACTGGAGTTATATTTAATCCACTATAATGTTTTCCTCGTATATAAGAGAAAAAATAACTTGGTTAATTATGGGCATATCTGTCATTTAGCTAAAAAATCAACCTTAAATGTTAAATGGTCACTAAGGCATTTATTTATAGCACAACTTTCTCAGCCCCTAGCAGTTTAAACTGGGCAAGTACTTAAAATGTGTTATAGCAACTTAAAAGTGGTAAAAGAATACTTTTTTTTTTAAATTTTTTTTTTTTAAAAATTTACTTTTTATTTTTGGCTGTGTTGGGTCTGCTGCGCGCGGGCTTTCTCTAGATGCGGTGAGCGGGGGCTGTCTTTGTTGCGGTGCGTGGGCTTCTCATTGTGGTGTCTTCTCGTTGCGGAGCACAGGCTCTAGGCGCACGGGCTCAGTAGTTGTGACGCACGGGCTTAGTTGCTCTGCGGCATGTGGGATCTTCCCGGACCAGGGCTTGAACCTGTGTCCCCTGCATTGGCAGGCGGATTCTTAACCACTGCGCTACCAGGGAAGCCCAATACACTTACTTTTGTGGGTTTTAGAGTTTGTTTTCTTCTTGAAGAATGTTTTTCCGGTGAGGAGGTTTTTGCCCTTTGAAGAGTATTCTTCTCACCTGATTGGATGGTAATTTCTTAAGTACAGTAATATGGATCATTGTTATAAAGAATAGTTTGGCTTTATCAACTCTTTTCTTTCCTAAAGGGTAGTAAAGGTCTGTCAGAAATTCCTGGGGCAGTCAGGGTTGAGAATTGCTCTTACAGAATTGTTCTCTCTCTCTTTTTTTTTTTTTTTTTTTTTTTTTACATTTTTAGTGGTATATTGCTTTACAGTGGTGTGTTAGTTTCTC